>NW_028040102.1:0-478 GCF_054177405.1 Leptonychotes weddellii | reverse complement strand
TTTATTTATTTATTTGAGAGAGAAAGGGAGAGAGAGAGAGAGAGAAGCAGAGAGAAAAAGATTTTTATTTATTTATTTATTTGAGAGAGAAAGGGAGAGAGAGAGAAGAGATGAGCAGGGAGCCCAACACGGGGCTCCATCCCAGGACCGTGAGATCATGACCTGAGCTGAAGGCAGTTGCTTAACCGACTGAGCCACCCAGGCTCATTTTTTTAAAAATGTCAACCATTTATTTTATTATTATTTTTTTAATATTTTATTTATTTGACAGAGAGAGACACAGCAAGAGAGGGAACACAAGCAGGGGGAGTGGGAGAGGGAGAAGCAGGCTTCCCGCGGAGCAGAGAGCCCAATGCGGGGCTTGATCCCAGGACCCTGGGATCATGACCTGAGCTGAAGGCAGATGCTTAACGACTGAGCCACCCAGGTGCCCCAAAATGTGAACCATTTAAAAAAAAAACCAAAAAAAGAAATGTGT
>NW_028040101.1:0-478 GCF_054177405.1 Leptonychotes weddellii | reverse complement strand
CAAAGATGGGACATTCATCGTGGCCCTGCTTTCCCAAATCCATCAATAACCACATTGCAGCCTTTGCCGGGAAGGGTGGGCAGGTGAACGGTTTTTGCTTTTTTTTTTAAAGATTTTATTTATTTATTTGAGACAGAGAGAATGAGAGACAGAGAGCATGAGAGGGAGGAGGGTCAGAGGGAGAAGCAGACTCCCTGCCAAGCAGGGAGCCCAATGCGGGACTCAATCCCGGGACTCCAGGATCATGACCTGAGCCGAAGGCAGTCGCTTAACCAACTAAGCCACCCAGGCGCCCAGGTGACCGGTTTTGTCCACAGAGTTTAAGATCCTCATCTTATAGAAAAATCTGGAAAGAAATGGGAAGCCGCATTTGGAGTTGCTCTGCTCTCCAGATATAACCTGGGGGGATTCGAGGAGGGGGGAGGCTTCGCAGGGGCAGGAAGGACCCCCTGGCTTTCTAACTCAGGGTCAAGTTTTT
>NW_028040100.1:0-478 GCF_054177405.1 Leptonychotes weddellii | reverse complement strand
CATCATTTGGTCTTCTATATCACTAATTCTCTCTTCTGCCTCATTTACCCTAGCCCTTAGAGTCTCCATTTTTTATTGCACCTCATTAATAGCCTTTTTGATTTTGACTTGGTTAGATTTTAGTTCTTTTATTTCTCCAGAAAAGGATTCTCTAGTATCTTCCATGCCTTTTCCAAGCCCTGCTAATATCTTTATAATCATCATTCTGAACTCTAGTTCTGACATCTTACTAATGTCCGTATTGATTAGGTCCGTGGCAGTTGGTACTGCCTCTTGTTCTTTTTTTTGAGGTGAGTTTTTCCGTCTTGTCATTTTGTCCAGAAGAGAATAGATGAATGAGAGAACAAAATGCTAAAAGGGTAACAACGGCCTCAGAAAAATATAAACTTCCAGAAAGTGGTTGCTTTTCTGTTCATAGAGTTGTTGCTGTTCTTTTCTTCAATATCTTGTTGAGTTTGTAGGTGTTCAGAATGGTTTG
>NW_028040099.1:0-478 GCF_054177405.1 Leptonychotes weddellii | reverse complement strand
AGGAGGACAGTCCCCAAAGGGCAGCTGCAGGAAGCCTAGCCACAACCTCAGAATATTCCATCCAGGTTCCAGCTCTGCCCAGCGGGCCCAGTTGCTCCAGCCCTGCCTCCAGGGGGAGCACCCCTCGGCTGTGCCAACGGGGTGCAGGGAAGACGGCCAGCAAAGGCCACTAGGAACGACCTGACCCTGGACGCCCCGGAGTGGAGAACCAGGGTAACGCCTTCCTTATTCTCAGCCAGGAAAACCATGGCTCAGAGAGGGCAGGTTCTGGCCAGGCTGACAGGTTGGACCAATACAGACCTCACGCAGCAGAAACCCGCTGGCTTCTGTAGAGGCCTCTCCTTCCCCCTGACTCACAACTTCTGAGGATGCCCACAGAAGGAGGGCTCTTGTCACCATCTTGCCACCATGTCCATCAAACAGACCTGTAGCCACGGGCCAGGTCAGCCCGGCTGCTCCCCATGAGGCTCAGGGGTGT
>NW_028040098.1:0-478 GCF_054177405.1 Leptonychotes weddellii | reverse complement strand
AGATGTTAATAGTCTTGCTGATGATTACATGGTAATTCCTGTCAGAGCCAAGGTAGAACTCGGTTTTCCTGGGTTTCAGAACTAAGGTCTTTTCACTAGATTGAATTGCCTCATCATGGCTGAGGTTAGAAACAGCCTAAAAAAAAATAGCCTAAAAAAATAGCCAAAGGAAAAAAAAAGAGAAAAAGAAAAAGAAACACCCTCAAATGTACTGTGCAAGTCACAGAAGCAAGCAAACAATGATAACAACAGCAAACAAAAATAAAGAAAAGGAGAGAGACGAATACTCACTAACTTAACTAGAGGGACTTAAATTGAGTGTTTTCTTTGCTCAGTGACTTAGTATCAGGTGAATTAAAAACAAGCTCTTTGTGGGGTACATGCACCCTGATGTTTATAGCAGCAATGTCCACAATAGCCAAACTGTGGAAAGAGCCAAGATGTCCATCGACAGATGAATGGATAAAGAAGATGTGGT
>NW_028040097.1:0-479 GCF_054177405.1 Leptonychotes weddellii | reverse complement strand
GTAAAGGACCCTGCTAATTATGACTCACCATCCAGAATCTATCAAAGAAAATATTTCTAAATATGACTACATATCAGTCAAAAACTTAGCAGAAAATAATAGCAAAGACAAATGACAAACTGAAGAATAAAATTGCAATACAAAGGATTAATTTCCCTAAAAGGTAAAGAACTCGTAGAAATCAAGAAGAAAAAGATACCAAAAAAAAAAAAATTGGAATGTGGGCAAAGAACATAATTAGAGCATTCAGAAAAAAAAAGAATTCTAAATGGCTCTTGAACATATAAAAGATTCTTTTTTTTAATTTTATTATGTTAATCACCATACATTACATTTTTAGTTTTTGATGTAGTGTTCCATGACTCATTGTTTGCATATAACACCCAGTGCTCCATTCAGTACGTGCCCTCTTTAATACCCATCACCAGGCTAACCCATCCCCCCACCCCCTTCCCCTCTAGAACCCTCAGTTTATTTCT
>NW_028040096.1:0-479 GCF_054177405.1 Leptonychotes weddellii | reverse complement strand
TAGTCCAATATGACTAATGTTCTCATGAGAAGAGAAAATTCAGACACAGACATGAGCCTACACAGAGGTACGACCATGTGCGGACACAGGGAGAAGGCGGCCGTCTGCAAGGCATGGAAAGAGGCTTCAGGAGAAACCAAACCTGCTGACACCTTGATCTTGGACTCCTAGCCTCCAGAATTGTGAGGAATAAATTTCTGTTTTCTAAGTCCCCCAGTCCATGGTTCTTTGTTATGGAAGTCCTAGCAAGCTAATACAATGGGGAAAAGGTTTGAAGGATAAACTTCCAGTGGTTATCCTCAAAGTGAAGGAAGGTTTCAATTTAACTTATTTTCTGATTTTAACACAACCCAGTATTTCTTTTTTTTTTTTTGAACTATTTTTTTTATTTTTTTTATTCTTATGTTAATCCCCATACATTACATCATTAGTTTTAGATGAAGTGTTCCATGATTCATTGTTTGTGCATAACACCCAGT
>NW_028040095.1:0-479 GCF_054177405.1 Leptonychotes weddellii | reverse complement strand
GCTCTCTCACTCCCCAGGGCCCCATGTTTTCTGGGTCCCATGCTCCCATGCCCTGGGGTCCCTCTCCTCGGCTACCAGGCCAGCGGTTCCCCAGCCACCCCGAGGTGTGACTCATCCCGTTAGTACTGCTGTCCAAGAGGGGCGACGGGACTGACCCTGTGAGTCACATCTTCAGGCCCCCGCGCCGTTAGCTGATGGGACGGCACTGACCTCTAACCCATGACAGACAGTAGTGCTGCACTCCGAGGACTGGGGGGCTCTGGGGATACAAGACTTCCCAGTGCCTCCACGCAGATTTTCTGATCCGACCTCAGGGCTCCATTCCTTTCCACCCAGGGCCCTGACCTCGGCCAGCAGACTTGCCCAGGTCCAGAGTTCCACCTTCTGGGGGGCCCCTACCCTTGTGATGAAGTCCCGGACCCAGTCCCCAGCTGTTCGCCCGCCGGCCGCAGGACACAAGGGTCCCTCTGTAAGTTGCC
>NW_028040094.1:0-479 GCF_054177405.1 Leptonychotes weddellii | reverse complement strand
AATGTAGTTCAAGGTCATTTCTTGGAGATTTTTAAATACCAGGCTGAATACTCCTAGCCTATTTCCTGCTCAGTTTTAAGTCTAGATTTTGGGATCTTTTTAGTGAGGACAATGAATATGTGGAGCAAACATTGATCCCACACCCACACTTCCCTCCACTCCCACCCATATGAAGTGAGGGGCTATGGTGAGCATCAATCTATTAATGCATTAATTCTGCTCTCTAGATCTGGGTTTCTCACTTTTATTCTGTTGTGGAAAGGCCAGAGAAGATGGAGGCAGAAAATGTTTTCTCAATACTTACAATGGGGAGGAAGTTCTTGTGTTTGGGTTGTTCTAAGAATGAAATCATGGGAAGAAAATAATTGCCTCTTCAGCAGTGAGTTCTGGTGCTACAGGGCAGGCAAGAACTTTGATGGTTAGATCAGAAAGAGTACGGGGGGGGGGCGGAGCAAGATGGCGGAGGAGTAGGAGACCTG
>NW_028040093.1:0-479 GCF_054177405.1 Leptonychotes weddellii | reverse complement strand
CCCACCATTTCTCAGTGTCTCTCACATGTGGACCATGGGCACTGCTTGCTTCTCAGCTTACTGGGTAATTGCTGCGTTGATAGGGCTGGTTTATTTGCACTGCCCTCTCCTCTTCCCCTGAAGCCTCAATAACTGCTATACTGAACCCTCTTAGGAAAGGATTCAAGGTTAGTAGATTTTTAGTGAGCTTAATGGATTCTGCCATGCTTGTCCTTTGTTTGGATCAGTGTGTACAGCTTCATGTCACTTCTGTATCCCAGCGTTTGTTTGTTTGTTTGTTTGTTTTTAAAGTAAGCTCTATACCCTTGGGGCTTGAACTCACAACCCTGTGATCAAGAATTGTGTGCTCTACGGGCGCCTGGGTGGCTCAGTGGTTAAGCGTCTGCCTTCGGCTCAGGTCATGATCCCAGGGTCCTGGGATCAAGACCCGCATCGGGCTCCCTGCTCAGCGGGAAGCCTGCTTCTCCCTCTCCCACTCC
>NW_028040092.1:0-9718 GCF_054177405.1 Leptonychotes weddellii | reverse complement strand
AAATTAGGGAAGTTCTCTGCTATAATTTGCTCCATTATACCTTCTGCCCCCCTTTCTCTTTCTTCTTCTGGGATCCCAATTATTCTAATGTTGTTTTGTCTTATGGTATCGCTTAGCTCTCGAATTCTGCCCTCGTGATCCAGTAGTTGTTTATCTCTCTTTTTCTCAGCTTCTTTATTTTCCATCATTTGGTCTTCTATATCACTGATTCACTCTTCTGCCTCATTGATCCTAGCAGTTAGCACCCCCATTTTTGATTGCACCTCATTAATAGCCTTTTTGATTTCGACTTGGTTAGATTTTAGTTCTTTTATTTCTCTAGAAAGGGTTTCTCTAATAACTTCCATGCTTTTTTCAAGCCCAGCTAGTATCTTTAAAGTCATGATTCTGAACTCTAGATCGAACATCGTACTAATGTCTGTATTGAGTAGGTCCCTGGCAGTTGGTGCTTTATGTTGAGGTTGTTCTTTATGTTGTTCTTTATGTTGAGGTGATTTTTTCCGTCTTGTCATTTTGTCTAGAGGAGAATAGATGAATGAGAGCACAAAATGCTAACAGGGTAACAACGTCCCCAGAAAATATACTCTAAACAAATCAGAAAAGACCTGAAGCCAGGGGAAAAGAAAGGGAAAGAAAGAAAAAAGAAAAAGAAAAAGAAAAAATAAAAGCAAAGAAAAACAGAACAAAACAACAACAAAAAAACCCCAGAATATGATCAAATATGATCAGGCTGGTGCATAGATCAGTGCCACACACTAGATTTTGGGTGTATTTTGGTCTGTTAGAAGAAAGTGCCTCCCAAAATTTTAAAGAAAGAAATACTTATATATGTACAAAAATAAGGGTTGATATGATGAAGGGTTGGAATATGACTGTAAAGATGAAAATTATAAAAAATTTTATAAAAGGAGTTGATAAGATAAGAAGTTGGTTGAAAAAAGAAAAAAGAGGATTTAAAAAAAAAGAAATAAAAATGGGAGAGAATGTGATCAGGCAGGAGACTAGAACAAAGCCTTACACTAGAGATTTAGTGTATATTTTGATCTGTTAGAAGAAACTTTACCTCAAAATTTTAAAGAGAGAACAACTTACATATATATATGCCAAAAATAAGGGTAACTAGTATGAAGCGATAGAATATGACTCTAAAAATGAAAAATAAAAATGTTTTTTAAAAAAGCGATTGATAAGTTGTTGGTTTAAAAAGGGAAAAAGAAAAATTTAAAAAAAAAAGACAGTTAAAAAAAAATTAACTTTGAAAGAGTAAAGAATCATGGTAAAAAAGCCATGGATTCTATGTGCAGTATTCCCCTAGCGCTGGAGTTCTGCCGTTCTCCTTGATCAGTAAACTTGGTCTTGGCTGCCTGTTCTTGCTGATCTTCTGGGGGAGGGGTCTGTTGCCGTGGTTCCCAAATGTCTTTGCCGGAGGGGGAATTGCCCCACCCTTTCCAGGTCCAGGCTAAGTAATCTGCACGGGTTTGCTCTCAGGAGCTTTTGTTCCCTGCAAGCTTTCCGTACAGGTTTGGAGGCCAAGAGTGAAAATGGCGGCCTCCCAATCTCTGCCCCGGAGGAGCCGAGAACTCAGGGCCCCAGTCCTCAGTGAGCCCCGAGAGAAAAGCAATCACTCCCATCTCCCTGGTCTCCGGTCGCACTCCGTGCTCACCCGGCCTGTGACTGAGCATTTCTATCTCTGGCCCATGACCCCGTGTGGAGTCTCCAAACCCAGCAGATCCCTGTGGTGCACTCCCACGCCGCTCCTCCTGGGGGAGGAAGGGGTCTCCCTGGATCTGCCGCTTGTTGGGTCCCTGCTGGAGGAGCAGTGGCCCAACTGTGCCGCGGATCACGGTTTATGGCAACCCCGAGCTGAGAGCCTGCTCCTTGGCTCCGTCTCTGCAGCCGGCTTCTCTGCTCCGATCCCTGGGAGCTTTGCTGCACTCAGGCACCCCGGGTCTCCCTGACCCCGAGGGTCCTGAGTCCACACTGTCCCTGCGAGGTTTCCACCCCCAGCTTAGCCATCGGAGTGACGTCCCTCAGCGGAGCCGACTTCTAAAAGTTCCGATTTTGTGCTCCGCTGCTCTATCACTTGCCAGAAGCGGTGGACAGAGGCCCCCTCCCCCGCCGTCTATCTTCTCGAATATCATCTCGGATTCACTTCTCCGCAGGTCCTACCTTCCAGAAAGTGGTCGCTTTTCTGTTCAGAGAGTTGTTGCTCTTCTTTTCTTCGATCTCCTGTTGAGTTTGTAGGTGTTCAGAATGGTTTGATCCCTATCCAGCTGAATTCCTGAGACCAGACGAAATCCAGGTCTCCTACTCCTCTGCCATCTTGCTCTGCCCCCTCTATTATTTCTATTTTATAGAGAAGGACACTGGAGCTCAGAAAGGTAGAGTGAACTGCTCAAAGTGCACACAGCTTGTACAGAGCATAAGCCTTTGGTCGTCATTGTCTCTATCATCACATCAGCCTGCAGAGAGTTCATGCTCCCACAGCATCTGATTAGGAGAATCTCTGGTTAGAAGAGGTCTCAGAGGAAGTTGCCTAGCTCAGCTGGGCTGGAGGAGGCTTTCTTAAGTGGGGGACTCTGGGCTGAGGCTAAAACCATGCAAGCGGGTTGGCCAGTGAGAAAGAGGAGGGTGTCTCCAGTGGTGGGAACAGTGTGCACATGGTTCAAGGTCGGAGAGAGTGTGGTTTCTCTGAGGTTTGTCAAGGGGAAGAACTGGTGGCCAATGATCAAAGGGAGGGAGCACCTGGCTGGAGTAGTTGGCTTCCTGGGGTCAGCAGGCAGAAATCACTGATGTCCCAACACTCCAGACAGATGCCCCTCTCATGAACATTTCCCAGGTTCTCCATGGAAGTATCTTGCACTCAGGTAGTCACAGCTGCTTGGGGTTTCCTGGAACAATCCTACTTTCATGAAGTTTAACACTTTCAATAGGATGGGGTTCATTAACTGTATAACTAAATGTAATTTATTTGTATGTAATCCTTTGTAAGCAATGTTTTCATATGAACAGAACAGTTGAATCAGAAACTTTCCTTTGCTAGATCATGCTTTGATCTTGATATCTGATATTTTTGAATCTTCTGGAACCTTCCAGACCTTTGGCATCAGCATCCCCAGACAAGCTCTCACTTACTCTTTAAACCATTGTAGCAGATATTTTTGGTGCCCTGCCCAGACCCCCTGGGATCTCCTTTTCTGGTCAGAGGGTGTGTCCTTCCAGCTGCTCTGGGGGCTTGGGCCTCAGTCCTGCCACCTGCCCCTGGAAACTTCTGGGGAGCTGAAGCTGCTTGGCCTGGAGCAGCTATCTCTACCCCCTGGCACCTGGTTGCTTGTAGACTCTGACTGCCTGGCTGGGGTGGGGGCCAAATCCCCTCCCTCCTATCTCAATAGCATGGTCCTGGCTCCAGAGCTCTTGTGGGATCAGGCTGGCACCAGACTTCATCTGAGATCACATTCTTGCTTTTTTTCTGTTCCCTGTCCTGCTTCTTCCCAATGAACTGCACACATATGGATCATGTCTGGGCTCTGCTTCTGTGGACCCCAGCCCAGGACATCCATTCTGAGCCATTCTGGTTTCTCCAGCTCCCTGAGGGCAGGGGATGTGGACTGACATTTTTGGCAACTCCTGAGGGTTAGGCACAGAGTGGGGGCTCTGGAGCTGAAATGGAGTAGATACTCCATTTCTCCAGTAGATACCTGGAGAAAGACCACCAAAATAAGGTGGTAGGAGATGTTTTCAGCCTCCCCAGTGAGCAGAGCAGTTCACTTGGTGGTGACCAAGGTAAGTGGGTTGATCAAAGGCAGTTGGTCAGTGGTTGCATAGGAGATGCAAACCAGATGTGAAGCTGGAAAATAGAGTGGAGGAAACTTGCAGGGCTCAGTGTTGGTGAGAAAGGCAAGATGGGGCCAGGACAAAACAGCCACAGCTAAGTGTTGCTTGTGATTCCAGGAAACCCCAGCCAGGGAGCAGAGAAGTGAGGAAGGCAGTGGGGGTTATTCCATTGTGAATGACTAGAGCTTCTTCCCAGAGGGGAGTTCTGGGGACTGATGAGAAAATACCTCAGGGTCATCCCACCCGAGGGCCAGGAAGCTGGAGCAGTTGTCCATCAGCTCCTGCCCTCATTGATTGGGGGCTGTTTCCAGGGCCATTAACTCTCTGGCACTCCCAGTAGTTGGGTAAGTGCCTAGGCCAGAGAAAATACCCAAGGCAGACTTACAGGTGTTCACACTGTGAAAGGAAAAATGAAATGGAGTCACTTATATTAAGGGGTTTTAAAGGGGAGCCAGGAGGACATTAAGGAAATGGGCCTCATGCACATCCTCACTGTGTAGAACCTTGAATTTTGTACTGGGCCAAACAGCAAATATTCCAGGGACTGTGCTGGAACACCTGCAACTTGCTACAGTGAGAGTTTGCTTAGTGTTAACCTTAGCAACCAATCATATTTAGCCAAGATTAGTTTTCTATCACCACCACCAATTAAAATTCTTTGTAAACAACACATACAAGCATTCCCCTTTGTCTTTTAAAATCCTTGACTTGGGGGACCTCGGTGGCTCAGAGGGTTGAGCATCTGCCTTTGGCTCAGGTCATGGTTCTGGAGTCCCAGGATCGAGCCCCGCATTGGGCTCCCTGCTCAGCAGGGGGCCTGCTTCTGCCTCTGCTCCTCCCCTGGCTCATGTTCTCTCTCTCTCTTTCTCAAATAAGTAAATAAAAATATAAAAAATAAAATCCTTGACTTACTTTTGTTCCCTAGGGGGATGCAATTTGGGTTGCTACCCTTATCTGTGCTCCCCAAATTGCAATTCTGAGACCCCAAATAAGTGCTTTTGTTTTATTTTACCTCTGCCTCTTTTCTCTGTTGATAGAGGAAGCACCTTCAGCATGTACAGGTATGGAGGGGGTCTGGCTGGTGAGTCTTACTGGTAGTATGTTCTACTTGCCCTGTGTTAAAAGATAAATGAGGCATATTAAAAGTTTTAAGAGTTTATTTGAACAAAAATCAGTTTGAACAGGGCAGCATCCAATCCAGCAGATAAAAAGGAGCTCAGAGGAGCTGCACAAAATGAAAGGCTTTTAGGAAGAAGGAAGCAAGAGCAAAGAAGTTATAGGAGGCAAAAAGCAGGTTGATTATTGCAAAATTACTTTCCTATAGGGGATGGCAGGGTTGTGTCAGGCAGATACCCAGCTAGTGCTGGTCAGGCAATTCCTGAATGACTGGTTTAAGATTCCATTTCTGGGAGAGCTGAAGCTGTAATTAGGTTAGGTCTTGGTTTGGTGATGTGGAGCTAAGCATGAGTGACTCCATTTTGAGCTCATTGTCTTAACACCTCATTCCTTCAATTCTTACCACCACCCATGGAATACATGAGTCTGCTCTCATTTTACAGATGAGGACACTGATGAAGGCTGTGAGGGGCCACATCAGCTGCTGGGGGTTGCACAGCTCAAGTTGCAGAGTGGGGACTCAGTCAGCCTGGCCCAGAGCTTTTGTCCTACCACAATCTGAGTTGCTTGGAGTCTAAATTGGAACTTCCCCACATGTTATGAAGGCAAGAGCAGGTCTCCACCCTCCATGGACCAATATATCCCATCTTGAGGCCACTGCAGCCCTGCAGTGGCCCTGATCCTAGGGCTGTGCTCTGTAACTGAACATTCCAGCTCTCTGCTCTCAGCTGTCCTATCTAGCCTTCCCCACACCTAGTGCCAGGAGGTCTTCCTTACTCATGATAAAGAAAATTTTAAACATTTAATGTTTGTGGGCCCTGCTTCTGGGCTTTACTTTAACATTTACCGTGGTCAAAGTGACTTGGCAAAACCTCAAAGCATGACCTCTATTTCTGCCCTGAGCACACAGTGTATGTCTGCTTTTAAAACAAAACAAGCAAAAAGGAGCATTCCAAACATAAAGATAAGAAAAACAAAAATACCTCCCTTGTTCCCATAAGTGTCAAGTCCTACAGCCTTGCACATACTAAAAACGTAAGATGAAGTCTGTAACTTTCTGGAAAGCCCTTTGTCATGATGATTTATAACTCTTAGTGTAAAAAACATATATAACCAAACGTTCCTTCCCCGGAGCACTCTCTTCTTTGTGAATATTGTGTACCCTGGGAAGCTGTCCTTATTGGGCTGGAATAAGACTTCCTTTCTCTTTAAAATTTTTAAAAAGGTTTGTTCATTTTGCATTGACACTAACTGGACTTCTCATACAAGTTGTGAATTTCCGCTTGGGGTTGGGAGGAGAGGCAGGTGGCTGCAACTCATCTTCATGTCCACACGGGAGTGTGATGGGAATTTCCTTCTTGCCTCTATGAACAGGAAGACCACAAAAGGGTTAAACACTTTATTTAGATGGCTTTGCTTGTTCTGGAGAATTAATGGAAGATAAGCTAAAAGTTCATTTATAAGAGTATTAAAGGATAATTATGATGGAGTAAGTGCAGAGGGTCAAAAGGCATTATGATGAACAGACTTATAACACAGAGCTCGGGTAAATAGGCTACAGTATATTCAGTAATGCAGCACTCAACATTTCCTCCACAGATTCTGCTGTATGTGAAAATGCGTCCCTCTCTCCCTTCCCCCTTTCCCCTTTTTTTTCCTATTTTAACTAAAAGTATAGTAATTCAATCCCTGTTTAGGCCATTGAACTTATAATTATAAATTGATCCCAGGAACTTAAGAGTTTCAGACAGATCCAAATAGGTAACCTTTTAATAGCAACAAAATTAAAAAAAAGAAAAAAGACTTGGTACAAAATCTGCTTCAATCAGATTAGATGGAAAGTGGGTAAAGCTGATTACAATCCCACTAAAGACAGCATTTGGGCAGTATTTGTTCTTAAACAATAGTAGTAATTCTTCTTTAACACGTATTATCTGGAAAAAATCGATAATTGATGGGAACTGAGTATTAACTCAATGTACTGTGTGACATAGGAGGAAGGAAAGATTGAAGCCCTGCATGTTGCCTGACTGTGGTCGGCAGAAGGCACCTGGTTCCTTAACTTTGGGGTTAGATTTGAGCATGTTTGGATTTTTAAAACATAACAGTTTTTTTGAGGTATAAATTCATGCACCATAAAATTCACCCCAGTAAAATGTACAGTGCAGTTTTCAATGACAGGATGGCAACAATATTCTGGGGTTTTCAGCAGACACTTGACTGATAAAATGATAGGGGCTTTGCTGTGATCTTAGTAGAGGAGTGTGTGTCTATAGAGGTGTGTGTGATACAGGATGATCTTTCAGATATCACCTGGTTGGGATGCCTTTTCCCAGAGGCAGCCTTCAGCTCCCATCCAGTTTCCAGGAATGTTTTATTTGGCACAAAGTGTATTAAAACAAAACTTCGAGCTACAATGAAAAATAGGTTGATTTTACATGAGAATGTGGATTTCTGCTTTTTTTTAAAAAATATTTTATTTATTTATTTGAGAGAGAGAGAGAGATAGCTAGAGAGAGAACATGAGCAGGGGGGAGAGGGAGAAGCAGACTCCCCTACTTGCAGGGAGCCCAATGCGGGACTCGATCACAGGACCCTGAGATCATGACCTGAGCCAAAGGCAGATACTTAACCGACTGAGCCACCCAGGCACCCAGATTTCTGCTTTTTATGGAGAGATCAGAAGAGCTACAGACTCCAGGCCCTTGTTTCCACGTGGCCATGAACTGCTTAGCTGAGAAGTGTGCCCCCCTTGGAAGAGGCATGTGTGTTCTGGTTTACCCCAGTCCCCGCCACTCCTTATCCATTCCCAACACTGAGGCTGTTTGTCTGCACATGTGTAGTTATCTAAGAGGAAAAGAACATTTCATTGCACACTTGCCACTCTCAAAGAGGGTTTAAAAAATGATAGATGGGAAGGCCTCATGGTCATTCTCATACTCTTTCACTTTGCTTATCACTTGCCTGGTCCCTATGCAATTTATCTATCTATGTATCATCTATATTTTAATTTAAAAAACTAGTCCAAGTTTGTTTCACATCAAATTTGCTTTACTGACAATTTAAGAAACAAGTAATCAGTTGCCACAGATAGTGATATTGGAATATGAACTGAATAAATGAATAGGCCTTCAGTGTGAGGTTTCATGTTAACCTGACTAGGAATTGTATGTATTTTGCCAGTGCTTTTGGTGTCATATCCATGAAATTATTGCCAAATCCAGTGTCTTGAAGCTTTCTGTCTATGTTTTCTTCTAAGATTTTTACAGTTTGAGGTCTTCAATCCACTTTGAGTTCATTTTTTTTATGGAATAAGGTAAGGATACAACTTTACTGTTTTGCATATGGATATCCAATTTTCCCAATATCACTTGTTGAAAAGTCTGTTTTTTTCCCCATTGAATGTCCTTGACACCCTTGTCAAAGGTCATTTGACCATATATGCAAGGGTTTATTGCTGGGTTCTCTATTCTAGTCCATTGATCTCTGTGTCTGTCTTCATGTGAGTACCATGCGGTTCAGTTACTGTAGCTTGCAGTGAGTTTTGAAATTGGGAAGTGTAAGTCTTTCCAGTTTTGTTCTTTTTCAAGATTGTTTTGACTATTCCAGGTCTCCTGATGTTCTATATGAATTTTAGGATTTCTATTTCTGCCATAAATATTATTGGGATATTGATGGAGATTGCATTGAGTCTATAGATCCCTCTGGGTAGTATGAACATCTTAACACTATTAAGTCTTCCAGCCCATGAACACAGGATGTCTTTTCATTTATTGGTGTCTTCTTGCATTTCTCTCAGCAATGTTTTATAGATTTCAGTTTATAAAGTCTTCATTTCCTTGGTTAGGTTTATTCCTAAGTATTTTATTGTTTTTGGTGCTATTGTAAATGAATTTTTTTTCTTAATTTCCTTTTCAGATGTTCATTTTTAGTGTATAGAAACATAACTGACTTTTGTGTGTGGATTTCTTATCTTGCTGTGTGTGTGTGTACGTGTGTGTTTGTGTGATCTTAAGTGTTTTCTATGTATAAGATCATGTCATCTGTGAAAGATTTATATCAGTGGATAGAATGGACAGTTATTTTTTTTAAATAGGAGAAAATAAAATTTAATAGGCATATATATGGGGAAATCACATAGTCATGGAAATTCCAAAGACAGTCAGGCAAAATGAGGTATATATGTCGTTCTAAACTAAGGAGAACTCTGGGATTTCAGAGAAAAGGAATGCATTTCACAGGACAATAAGAGGAGAAGATGTTTGGCAGTTAGATGGTTACTGACCCATACATATGGGTCACTCAGATGAAAATTCTCTACTAATAACAATTATTCTGGGAGAGACCTCCAATTTAGATTCTTCTGTGATAGTTATTTTCTCTCAGCTTTTGAAGATATCATTCCACTCACTGTCTTTGGGCATCCATTGTGGCGATAGAGAAGCCTAACTGTGGTTTCTTTGTAGGTAATTCTATTTTGTCTCTACTTGCTTTTTTTTTTCACAATTTTTTTATAATTGTTATGTTAATCACCATACATCATTAGTTTTTGATGTAGTGTTCTATGATTCATTGTTTGCATGTAATACCCAGTGCTCCATGCAGAATGTGCCCTCATTAATACCCAAAACCAGGCTAACCCATCCCCCTTCCCCCCTCCCCTCTAGAACTGTCAGTTTGTTTCTCAGAGTCCATGGTCCCTCATGGTTCATCTCCCCCTCCGATTCCCCCCCCTTCATTCTTCCCCTCCTGCTATCTTCTTCCCCTC
>NW_028040091.1:0-479 GCF_054177405.1 Leptonychotes weddellii | reverse complement strand
CATCTAGAACTAATGATGTAATGTATGGGGATTAACATAAGAATAAAAAAAAAAGAATCCAAGAGCCGGAGGACGAAGAGCCCCCAGGGAAGGAATCAGAGGTAGGAGTTGAGCGGAGGGGAAGGACTGAGAACTCTGCGGGAGGTGGCATGGTCTGGGCTCCCTGGAAGAGGTGATGTTTCGGAGAGATGAAGAGAATAACAGCGGGGGCTCTTGCTGGGGGTAAATGGTGCTGTTTCCCGAGACGCAGGAGAAAGTAGGCATCGCTCAAATGGACGGGACTTGGGGGGGGGTTGGCTCTGGAATATGGTGTCTTGTCTCAAAACAGAAAATGAAGCAAACCACTGATTGCCGTACCTCCCTTCCTATTTATTTAGTGTTCTCTAGGTGTTCCTTAGTGATTTAAAATGGAAAACTTGGACAAAGGCCAAGTGTAGGTTAATATCCGCTGCAGGGAGGAATGATGAACTCCTTCACGA
>NW_028040090.1:0-479 GCF_054177405.1 Leptonychotes weddellii | reverse complement strand
TCTTCTTCTTCTTTTTAAAGATTTATTTATTTTTATTTGAGAGAGAGAGCCTGGGGTGGGAGGGGCAGAAGGAGATGGAGAGAAAACCTGAAGCAGAATCTGCACAGAGCTGGGAGCCCAACGGGGGGCTTGATCTCAGGACTCAGATCAGGACCTGAGTTGAAGCCAAAAGTCAGTCACTTAATTGCACCATCCAGGCGCCCCTGGATTTTCTTCTTTTTATGGCTGAATAATTTTTCGAGGAATCTCTAAACTATCTTCCACCTTGGTTGTCTGAATGTGCATTCTGACCTACAGTGCACTATGGTTCCCTTTTCTCCATTCTCCCCAACATTTGTTATCTTTTGTCTTTTTTTTAATTATGTTATGTTAATCACCATTCATTACATCATTAGTTTTTGATGTAGTGTTCTATGATTCATTGTTTGCGTATAACACCCAGTGCTCCATGCAGTATGTGCCCTCTTTAATACCCATCA
>NW_028040089.1:0-479 GCF_054177405.1 Leptonychotes weddellii | reverse complement strand
TACATGTCTTTCTCTGATTGACTTATTTCGCTCAGCATAATACCCTCCAGCTCCATCCATGTCGTTGCAAATGGCAAGATCTCATTCCTTTTGATGGCTGCATAATATTCCATTGTGTGTGTGTGTATACATACCACATCTTCTTTATCCACTCATCTGTCAATGGACATTTTGGCTCTTTCCACAGTTTGGCTATTGTGGACATTTCAGCCCCTCTTTTTGTGCAGAATTAATAAATATTAACTATAAAAATATCTGCTCAAAAACACGACAAACATCTCATTTACAGAAACTGAAATTCGGGTTGTGTATTAAAATTTGAAATTTAAAAATCTTAAGTAGAACTGACTTCACAGGATTGTTCATTTCCTAATGTTTCTTAGTCTGAGGAGCCTTGTTAGACGTGATTTTTCTAATACTTCCCACCCCCACACCATGAAGTTTTAATGCCAAAGATACTCTGAATATCCATGCATGTA
>NW_028040088.1:0-479 GCF_054177405.1 Leptonychotes weddellii | reverse complement strand
AAAAAATCACTATCTCTGCTTTGCCACGCCCTCAGTCCTCCAAACCTCAAGGTCCTTATGAAAAAACACACACACACACACACACACACAAAACTAGGGTGCCTGGGTGGCTCAGGCAGTTAAGCACCCGACTCTTGATCTCAGCTCAGGTCTTGATCTCAGGGTCGTGAGTTCAAGTCCTGCACTGGGCGTGGAGCCTACTTAAACAAACAAACAAACAAAAAACTATTATGGTATAACTTATATAGAATAAAATGTACACATTTTATAGCTTGATAAGTTTTTTTTTTTTAAAGATTTATTCATTTATTTTAGAGAGAGAGCACGAGCGGGAGGTGCAGAGGGAGAGAGAATCCCAAGCTGACTCCACACTGAGCACAGAGCCCAATGCAAGGCTCAATCTCATGACCCTGAGACCAGGACCTGAGCTGAAACCCGGAGTTGGATGCTCAGCTGACCGAGCCACCCAGTTGGCCCTA
>NW_028040087.1:0-479 GCF_054177405.1 Leptonychotes weddellii | reverse complement strand
CTGGGGGCTACAGAGTAAAAAAAAGCATTCTCTCAGCTGAGAGACTATTTCAAGAAGAGATGTTTCTCCAGATAGAAGACTATTCTAAACCGATACTTCTGGGAGTTTCCATGTAACTGCTTTTGTTATAAAGCTTTCTACATCTTTTTGGAGTCCTGCTAGCTAGCAGTGAGCTTGCACATTGAAACCTAGCCAAATTTATCAAAATAGTACTCGTGGCTATTGCGACAAAGACCTTTCAATATCAATCATGTGTTTAACTACACAGATGTTCTTTCCTAGTGTAACCACAGTGACCGGTGGAGAATTAGAACCATTAACCCGTTTCATTACAGATTTGTTTCCGGTTTGCTGGGTTGCATCAGCCGTTTTGCCTCTGGATGGTGGAGACCCACTTTAGGTCAAAAAGTTACCTTCTCCCCACAACCTAACTCTACACCTAAAGGAGCTGGAGAAAGAACAGCAAATAAAGCCTAAAC
>NW_028040086.1:0-479 GCF_054177405.1 Leptonychotes weddellii | reverse complement strand
AAAAAAAAAAAAAAAGAATAATAGCTTCTCCCAGATGGTTTCAGCCACCTCTGGGTGGGAGGGAGAACAGGAGGTCATCCAAGCCCAGTTAACAGTCAGTCAGGTGTTACCAGGGAGGAAAAAGGATGTCAGGAAGTGGAATTTTCTGGGGTGTTAGGCTCTCCCCTTTTGGAAGGTGACTAAGCACCAACACATGGAGGAGACAGGTGTCAAGAAGGAAGATAAACACAGGTGGGAAAAGAGCACATACATGCACATCTTTTCCAGCAGGCAACCTCACACCTCTGGTTCCCAGGCTCTGTCTGTCATGAAGGGATGTGACCAATCAAGGGATGCTAAATGGGATCTCACATTCAGCCCCCAGAGAGGTTACTATTTTTAAATTTTTTAAATTTTTGCACACAAAATGTTTTTTATTTTTTTATTTATTTTTTATTTATTTTTTTTAAAGATTTTATTTATTTATTTGAGAGAGAGAA
>NW_028040085.1:0-479 GCF_054177405.1 Leptonychotes weddellii | reverse complement strand
TGACTGGTGTGAGGTGGTATCTCATTGAGGTTTTGATTTGTATTTCCCTGATGCTGAGCGATATTGAGCACTTTTTCATGTGTCTGTTGGCCATTTGGATGTCTTCTTTGGAAAAATGTCTGTTGATGTCTTCTGCAAAATGGCACTATTTTCAATTTCCTGATTCATGGACAGTATAAATGGCACTACTTGGTGGAACAAAAAGACAATAATCGAGAGGAAGTGAGGCAAAATGGGATTGTTTCAAATAAAAAATTGTATTTTAACTTTAAAATAAGAATTTTTTTTAAAAGATTTTATTTATTTATTTGAGAGAGAGAATGAGAGAGAGCAAGCACATGAGAGGGGGGAGGGGCAGAGGGAGAAGCAGACTCCCTGCTGAGCAGGGAGCCCGATGCGGGACTCGATCCAGGGACTCCAGGATCATGACCTGAGCCGAAGGCAGTCGCTTAACCAACTGAGCCACGCAGGCGCCCTAA
>NW_028040084.1:0-479 GCF_054177405.1 Leptonychotes weddellii | reverse complement strand
TCGTGAAGGAGTTCATCATTCCTCCCTGCAGCGGATATTAACCTACACTTGGCCTTTGTCCAAGTTTTCCATTTTAAATCACTAAGGAACACCTAGAGAACACTAAATAAATAGGAAGGGAGGTACGGCAATCAGTGGTTTGCTTCATTTTCTGTTTTGAGACAAGACACCGTATTCCAGAGCCAACCCCCCGCCAAGTCCCGTCCATTTGAGCGATGCCTACTTTCTCCTGCGTCTCGGGAAACAGCACCATTTACCCCCAGCAAGAGCCCCCGCTGTTATTCTCTTCATCTCTCCGAAACATCACCTCTTCCAGGGAGCCCAGACCATGCCACCTCCCGCAGAGTTCTCAGTCCTTCCCCTCCGCTCAACTCCTACCTCTGATTCCTTCCCTGGGGGCCCTTCGTCCTCCGGCTCTTGGATTCTTTTTTTTTTATTCTTATGTTAATCCCCATACATTACATCATTAGTTCTAGATG
>NW_028040083.1:0-479 GCF_054177405.1 Leptonychotes weddellii | reverse complement strand
GTTTCCCCACGCTCCTGGGCCCTGCTCCTACCCTCCCCAGCACTCAGAAGCCAGCCCGCATACCGCTGAGGAGCAGGTCAGGGTCCAGGGCAAAGAAGATCAGCTTTCACAGGTGTTGGGACCTTAAATTACACAAAACACGTTACACACAGATGCACACGCGTGCACACAAACGCACACCATCGCACGCAGCAACCATGGTACTGGGTAGCATCCCTTGGTGGCAAGCAATAGATTCCTCTACTGAAAGAAGTAAGGGGAGCTTATAAGAGGAAAGGCTGAAAACCCAGGTTTAGAAAAGACAGTGTTGCCACTGGAAAGAATGTTCCACCATTTTCAGTCTCTGACATCCTGCTTGTGAATCAAGTTCCAGGGAGGAACTTGCTGACTGGTTTTGATAGGTTCCTGTACCTCCCTGCTGATGTACAAAAGACCTTCATTGATAATCTCCCAAGGTGGAGCACCTGGGTGGCTCGGTC
>NW_028040082.1:0-479 GCF_054177405.1 Leptonychotes weddellii | reverse complement strand
TCCCTAAAATGAGGTGGTGGTGACCTGTTTTTCAGGTTGTCGGGAGGATGAAATGAAATGCAGGCTGGCATATGGAGGGCGCTCCCAGAGGCAGTCTTGATCCTTAACCACCGAAGGCAAGGCTCTACATAGGAATAGCCCTGGAGACCTCACCACTTGGCACTTGAATGCTGTCTGTTCCACAGAAAGAAGGAGACACGAGCTCCTGGAGGGTAGAGCCACTCCAGTGGTGAAGCACTGGTGAACTCAAGTATGTGGACTATATATTTTATTCGTTGATGGACATTGGTGGCTAAAACTCCATCTCTCCAAAAATCAACAACATAAAAAATACAAGTAATAGGGGCGCCTGGGTGGCTCAGTCATTAAGTGTCTGCCTTCGGCTCAGGTCATGATCCCAGGGTCCTGGGATCGAGCCCTGCATCAGGCTCCCTGCTCGGCGGGGAGCCTGCTTCTCCCTCTCCCACTCCCCCTGCTTG
>NW_028040081.1:0-9720 GCF_054177405.1 Leptonychotes weddellii | reverse complement strand
GTCCCATTTTGTGCAGTGGCAGCCACAACAAAACCCAACTTTCCTCTGTGACTTTGTTCTTTTGATTTTTAATAGATCAAAGACCTGGAGGGAGGAAGGAAAAGCGGGGTTGGGGGGTGGGGGAAGAAAGGGGGTAGGGATTGTTGTCGTGTCAAGATACGGCGCCCATTTGAGGCCACTAGCCCCATTAGAAGGAAAAAGTGCACGGAAAAGAGCGAGAAACCCGCACTTGGCGCGGCATTGTTTGGGGGATTCGAGCTGCGGCCGCCCCTGCCTCCGCCATACAGTACAGTCTCCATGGCAACGCAACCTGCTGCTGCCACCGCCAAAGTTGAAGACGCTTGAAAGGGCTTGAAGAGACCAGAATCACAACCCTATGTCGGTTCCCGGAGAACAAGGGGCAGAAAATGAAGCAGAGAAAGGGGGAAGAAAGGAAGGAGAGGAGGAGGAGGGCTGGTGAGGGGGAGGGAGAGTGGGGAGAACGAGAGAGAGAGAGAGAGAGAGAGAGAGAGAGAGAATGAGAATGAATATGAATGAATGAGAGAGGGAGGGAAAGAGAAGAGAATGTAGAGGGAGGGAGGGAGGGAGGGAGGGGGAAGGCGGAGAGAAACCCCACCCCAGGCCCATGAATGCTGGCATTGTCCCTTCTTTTCTGAATCTGATTTACCATATCATAACCCCCAGGAAGAAGAAAACATCAATATCCCGAAGGAATGGAGATGTTTCTATGGAAAACCTAGGAATTTTAGTCCATAACAGATCTGGTGTAAAAAAAAAAAAATCAAAGAGATCAAAGGCAGAGCTCCCTGGAGTATAGATGCATCTCTGAATTAAAGATGGACGATGCAGACTACAAAGTACTTTTTCTTCTTTATTCAGTCCTCTGTTTCCATTTCAAGGGAGGCACTGGCCTGGTCATATCTGCACTAGACAGTCATTTTGAACAATGTTATGAAGGGGAATAAAAAGAGGAGCGGGGGCACTAGGCACTCGATTTTTACTTCCTCTGCCCCAGCCAGGTTTCCAACTATCTTCTCTACCAAGTCTTAGTGCAGGTGTCAGCCCTGCCCTCCTCATAGAAGAAGCTCCTGGAAAAAACCCATCCCCACCCTCAATCCTACAGGGGCACTTAGGAAAAATGAGATCTGCTGAAATCAGGGGAAGGGAAGTGGTGTTAGGCTGGCTCAACAAATTAAGCTCAGGACGTTATCAAAGGAAAAGTGTGGCAGTTTTGGTATGGGGAGGAGACAGCAGGATCTTTAGGCCTAGATGTGGACTGGGGTGGGGGATAGGGCACCCTGGGTTGGCAGCCCCAGCAGCTGTCTTTGCAGATGTGGGCTCCTGGCAGCTCTTCTAAGAGAGTGGCCCCCAAAGAGGAAGACATTGCGGGGGAGACCCAGTTAAGTGAGGCATCTTGTTTCCTGCTGGCCCCTCAATTTGCACATCTAAGAAACAAATTCTAAATGTTTTTTAGATACTTCTGGCTAGAAAGACTTGCTAACTTCCACTTTTCTTTTTAAACCTAAGGACAACTGAGAAGTCAGGGATCATGATTCCTGGGTGTATCAGTAGAAGGTCATGGAAAGGAACAGACCAGTAGCTGTTCTAGATGAATGTCTTCTTCATGTGCACAAAGAGAATTCTCTGTCCCAGCATGCAATGTGTTGTGTTTGTCTGTGTTGGCCGTGTGAGCAGGCTTTGGGAAGGTCTGTTCCCATCTGTGGAGTGGCTTGTGGCCTGCTATCTGGTGTCTTCTGGACATTGAGGCTGGAAAATTAAAACAGTAAATTTTTAAAAGCCGGAGACTCTCTGCTTCCTCCGGAAAGAAGCCATGAAAATCAGTCAGGCAGTCTGAACGTGTGTGGGGAGCTAACCCTCCAGAGGCCTCAGCCCTTTGCCCCACAGGTCTCCTCTTCAATTTCTCCAAAACCAACACCAGCATATGAATATTACAGAAGTCAATTAAATTGTTTGCAAACACATGCAGGCCAGTGAGGACAATGGAGGGGTGAGAGCGGGTCCTCAGGGTGGGATCAGCATCTGTACCGGCCTCCAGCAGACCTGGGGTCAGGCCCACTAAGTAAAGAGTGCCTGGGCTGAGGGTCTCCTTTGTGGCAGCTGCAGGTATCCAGTTGCCCATTGTCTGACCAGGGCTGGAGACTCCATTGCTGCCCCTGTGCCAACTCTGTGCACAAACACAGACCAGGGCAGGCTGCACATATCTCCACCCACCATGGCCCTGCCCTATCTGGGCCCCAGGCCCCCAGGCTTTCTTTTCTGTCTCCCCTCCAGCAGCCTGGCATCTCCAGGCATTTTTACTCCTTGAGTAACAGCGCAGGTGCAAAAAAGTCCAGAATCTGGGGGAGGGTGGGAAGAATGGGGATGGGAAGAGAAAATCATCACAGAACAAAAGAATGGGAGGTTAGAAATCACAATAAAACTGAAAGCAAGAATGATCTCATTAAACAGGAATTCTCTGTTTATCCCAAGTTATCTGTCTTGGAGAAGTTTGTGTGTCTGATACAAAACATGGGTAACAGGGGATAGGGCAGTAAAATTTCCTGAGCTGGAGGGTGTGTTGGGGGCGGGGGCTCACTCAGGGGCCCTGACAGAAATGCCCCAAGGTTTCAACTGCCTGGGTGGTTCCTTGCCGACTGAATTTCTCCTAAGGATGAAACTCTAAATTCCAACACCTTTCCTCTCCCAGGGCACCTGCTCCACGCCCGCCCTGACAAGGGTGGAGATCACACTGGAAGCATTAGGCGTAAGTAATGGGCACGATGGGTCCCTGAGTTTTAGACTGGAGCTGCATGAGGTAACAGGCTAAGGGGAAATTTGCAAAGCAGGTAGGAGATGAAGAAGTAACAGGAATGGCTCCTGAGATGAGACCTCTTACTGCTTCCAGACCCATCTCCACCCAAACAAACTCTTCAGGCTTTGTGGCTCTTACTTCAGAGGAATCTGTGGGATACATTTCCCTGAATTATGGCCTGAGGAGCCAAGTCCAAGGCTTGTCCAGCTGCCTCAGGTCTGCCTTTCAGGCCCTCACTGAGTCCAATGTCAACAGAGTGGTTCAGATCCTCAGAGAGCCAAGCTTGAGCAGCCTCAGAGCAGAGCGGTGCCAAGTTCAGAGCTGTGGCTAATGGCACTTGCCAAATAGCCACTTGCCTCCCAGCTCTGGGAAAGAAAAAAAAAAAAATTAGTTGGTTGCTCTTTGATTAATCTCATTCTGTATCAGAGAAAAAAAAAGTCATAAATTCCATTTAACAACTGTGTGCCAGACATTGGAGAATAAGACCTTTATCTGGTTTAAGTGGCTTGTCTCTTATTCCCTTTATTTCTTGAAATTCAGAATTTAGAAAGTTGGAGGTAAAAATCGTAACAAAAATTTAAAATGCAATCAGGATGTTGCTGCTGAAAAAAAAAATCCTAGGGCCTGACTGAATAAAAAGCCTTTGACTCAGACTCAAGGGTTTCAAGGACTCAGGTTTCTGCCATCTCTCCACCAATGGTCAAGAAGTTGGATTGTTTTTATTTTTTTTTAAATGACCGAGAGAATAGCTGAGGGTTAATTAAATGAGGGCCAAAGTCCTGAGTAGCAGAAGCTACTAAATTCTTGACGTACAAATGTGAGAGAAATCGTTGAGGTCCTAGCTCATCTAAGTTTAATCGTCAAAATTAACACGACGAATGGATGAGTTTTGAGCGTTCTGACGTAGGCTCTGGTCGCATGCTTGTGTGTGTCATTTGCTGTGGGGGGGCAGTGGTGGGGACCTCAAACCAACTATCAGTTTCTAGGAAGTCTGTTTTCCGGTTTTCCTAACCAGGAAAACTGTAGGAATTAAGAGGAAACTTTTGAATGAACGTGGGAGCTTCCGGTTCGGACCAGCTAGGACGGGGATGTGGCAACCGCGGGTTTTTTGTTAGTGCAGATTCCCCTGGGCAGATTACCCGGGGACCACGAGCCTCCCAATATATCCAGGAGTGTAGAAGTTTTTTAGCAGCTATTTTTCTAGAACATTCATCGGCAAATTGCAGGGGCTTGATTTTGTTTTTGTTTTTGTTTTTTTGGTAAGACATTTGCCGAGGACAAATCCGATGGCAAATCGTTCCTCAGGCAGTTGTCCAAATGCCTCAAATAACTGGCGCTCGGGGGCGCGCGTGGCAGAAGAGACTGGAAGCCGCGCCAGGAGGCTCAGCCTCAACTTTGCAAAGGCTGCGCATTTCCTCTGGTTTGGACGCGAGCCTGCCCTGCTCGTGGGGCTCCCCTATGAGTAGGAGAGCATGTGGGAAAATATTGGGTAACTTTGCCACATCCCCAACAAATAAACAGGGTAATTAAAATGACGCAGATGCTGGTGTTGGATTTCTCGGTTTCTATGATCATTAAAGGCAGCGACTTAAAAAAAAAAAACTTAATTAAGACTAATGATGGAGCTTTTCTTCTCGTGAATAGATGGCGGGTTAAACCAATTAGACACATTCATCAAATTCTTTCCACGAAGTTTTTATAGACATTTATGTTATGTTCTCAATACAGCGCAGAAAGTGGCATACTCTTAATCGCCCAGAGCCAGGGCAGATGGGGGAGGCGCCCCGACCCGGGCTAAGGAAAAGCACTCCCTCCGTGGCGTCCCAGAAGGCTGATTGCTCTGGGACCTGAGGGTTCACGCATTGCTTTTTCTAGTGCGGCACCAGTCCCCTTCCCACTCAACTTGTTCTCAAAAAGTCGCTCAAAATTATCGATTTTTCCGTTAAGTCCCTCCCAGTAATCAAGATTTCTGGGTGTGGGCGTGTTTGGCAAAATATAACTCTTCCTGGCGTAGAATAGCGCCTAAAAAAAGGCCAGAATTAAGAACCCTAAGAATGGAACTCGAGTAATAGAAAAATCATTTTAGTGCTCCTTTTCACTTGCCCCAGAATCTCCTGCGGAGGCCAGGAGAGACGTGTTTCCAAGCGGCCCAGATCTGCGCGGGGTGGCCGGGGGGAGGGGAGAGAGGCGCACAGAGAGCTAAGTATGGAGGACTCCCCCAAGCCCTGAGCCCCTAACCACCTGGCTTCAACAATTCTGCCTGCCCGGGTGCCAGAGGATCGTCCCGAGCAGATTTAAGACTTAATTTCCTTAATTTCCCTGGAGCTCAGACCCTCTCCTCCCGAAAGCTGTAGAAATTGAACTTCTAGGGAGTTTTCCGTAACCTGAGCTGCCCGGGCCTCCTCTGAAATAGGAGTTCCATCTGTTGGCTCGGACCCTGTACCTCTGCTATTTGAACAAGGACTTCTTTCCATTACGGTGGAAATGATAGGTAGTGCTTGAGCAGGTGGGAAAGAATGAGAAACGATTCTATGCGCCAGGTTCCTACTTCAACCACAGGTTTTTCAACAACAGGTGAAAAGAGAGTGGAACGCGGCTTCAGATCCTAGTATCCAGTGTGCATCATTGAACATATGCCCATAGGAGTGACATAACTATGTGTGTGTGTGTGTGTGTATGTATATATGTATGTATATACATATATATATATATATGGTGGGGACCTCATGTATGCGATTAATATATTCGCATTATATAGAGATATTTCTATATTTCTCACCTAAAATGTACCACCTTATTTGATGAATATGGACATATGCTTTCATTTAATTTTCATACATCACAAGAGTAATTAACTGATACATGTATTTGTATTAGGTGGTATATATATTAGGATATATAGCTGTATATATGGTGATAAATATTGTATTAGGCGTGTATTGCCTTTCTAGAATTGTATATTAAGAGATGACAAAAAAATTGCATTTAAGGACCAATATTATTTAATAGGAAGCATATTATTATATATTAGGCTCTATATACTAGGCTGGGGATATATATGTATTTATTTTAGAGTGTGTGTTTACAACTTTGGACAATGCAGAGTGGAACCTTTTGAACTCCAGCTCTAGCAGGGACCAGCCCTAGCTGGCTGAGACAAAACTAAGCGCTGCCTTCTTAGTAGTGCCATTTCTAATCTCTGCTCTTGATCATCACTCCTGCGTCATCTCCATTATCTTGATATAAATAAGGAAATAATAAAAATATGTAGACAAAACAGTACAACCTTATCCCCGCCTGGCCAAGTGTTTCCCCATTCACTTCAACGCTAGTTTTTTTGTTTTTTTTTTCTTTTAAGATTTTTTTCTTTTTTATTTATTTGACAGAGGGAGAGACAGCGAGAGAGGGAACACAAGCAGGGGGAGTGGGAGAGGGAGAAGCAGGCTTCCCGCCGAGCAGGGAGCCCGATGTGGGGCTCGATCCCAGGACCCTGAGATCACGACCTGAGTGGAAGGCAGACGCTTAGCAACTGAGCCACCCAGGCGCCCCTAGTTTGTTTGTTTCTTTTAGGTGGTGGGTGAGTTTGATTCAGCGCGGGGAACTTTCCCCACCCATGGCGACTTTTTAGGGCCAAACTCCGAGTCAGCGGAGGTTCAGAGACCCAGGGCAAGAAGACGGAGCAAAAGGCGTGACTCAGCTCTAGTCCTGCCACTAGAAAGTATGGTAGTTGAATGGGAGGAATAAATTTCAGGGTGTAGTGAGAGTCAGCATTTGGAATACATGTGAGCGCAGTTCCTAGGTGGATTTTTTTAGAGCCAGCAGTTCTTGAATGCAAGACTGTGACACTAGGTTGCGGCTAAGCAGGGGAGCAGGGGAAAGTTTGAAAAACTTCGATTTGCAAGAGAACAAACTTTTTGAACTCTCCACGCAGATGGTGCAAATCCTCCTGTAATCATTTTTCAGCTCATCCGGAAGCTGCTCTCTAAGCGAAGCCCCAAAGTAAATAAACACCCCCTCCCTTCTCAAAGTCATGCCTGTAAAGCTACCACTGTCAGCTTAATTACGCTTGAATTATGCAAGGAGCTCCGCAGAGGATGGAACTTTAGACAAATAATTGCGCCATTGTGCGCGGCGGCCGACCCTGCGCGGCCTCCCTCCAGTTTTCATCACTCCGTGCTGGAAAGGCGGCGGGGCTCGCAGCCCCCTGAAATCCGCAGCCGGGGGCCAAGCCAGAGACTCCTGCCTAATTAACCTACTTCTCCACCCGGTGGATGTCAAGATTTTAGAAAAAAGGTTGGGGCAGGGAAAAAAGGGGCAACCAGGGTTCCTCCTTCCCCTCCCTGGAGTGGAAGCAAAGTTACTTTGCCAAGTCTTGTTGATTCTTTCAGAGCTTTTGCACTTAAGGCAAAAAACCTGAGATGTCCAGGGAATTAATTGGAAAAGCTTTCCGGACTATTGTGGGAGCCTTGAAGAGATGGAAGGTTTTGGAATATGAATGGCTTCTGTGTTGCGGTAGTGATTCAGTAAATCATCGCGGTCAAAACAGGTTCTCAAACTTGGGGAATAAATGGGGAAAATGTGAAGATCCCCATAATCTCTAGATGAATAATTAATTTTCTAAATAAGAATGCAATTAATCTCAGATATAATTTACTGAATAGCAAAAAGTTAGGGATTTTAACCCCAGAAAGAATATCCTCTTCTGTAAACTGGGTGGATATTACTCTGCTGATCATGAAGCTTCGATTATTTATGATGTTCTACTTATCAATTTCCCATTCAAAACCAAGTAATTCATTTCCATTTACTTTGATTTGGCTTGAACTGCAATTGTATTTTCAGCATAAGGAGTCACCTATTTGGATCATGTTCTCAAAAAAAGAGAGAAATCTGTCTGTAATGACCTCCAGACCTCATGAGTTCATATGAAAACTCTACTAAATTGATTGAACAACACACTATTTGGCTTATCAAATCTCTTCTTAATATTTTCTTACATGAGCGAAATTCACAATGTGCTAGACTTTTATGAAGGTAATTTTGGAAGACAGTATATAGCTTTGAAATTTACAGAAGCTGAGGGCTGAATGAGCATTAGAACAGAAAACTAAGTCATTGTAGGTTGTTAAAAAGATTCAGAGTAGATTTTTAAAAAATATAGATGCTTTGCTATTCAATTAGTTGATCCCCTCCAGCTTTAGAAACTCCACAGGACTCTAGCTATAGGTGTACACAAACATTTTCCCAAAGGGCTTATGTATATTTATTTATTCATGGAGCCCAAGGCAACCAATGTTTTATAAGCAGAGATAGTAATGGGATGAGGGGCTGAAGGAAGTAAAATGTTTCTGAAGTGAGCTCCTGAGAAGCAAGTTCCTGAATTGTGTTCTTTCTTTAGCAAAGTTATTTTTCAGCACACAAATGTTTCAGTGAAAATAGAGTAGATGCCTTGAGTTAATGTGTTATGAATCCCACAATTAACTGTACTCTGCATTTTTCAGTAACCATTTTACTATACACAAGCACAGATACATGCCTGTGTATGCAGACATAAAGACAAACAAAGAATATACCCAGAAAAGTAAGTCATAAATACAAACATGAAAACGGAGGTGGTGGGGGCAGAGTCAGAGTAGGAAACATAGAATTAGAGAAGATAAGGGCTGTATGGATTGTCAGTTCAGTCTGTGACTTTAGAAAATGCTAATTTATGAAATTCCACCTGGCTGAAGGCATAGGTATCCTTGGGTAGTTGCTGACAAGACACGAGAAAGTGAGCACAAGGCCTTTTAATATGTGCTTTCTCTAGAGTAAGAATTAAAATGGGGAAAATGGTTCTGATCTCACATTTAATAAACACTTAGGATCCTAGAAGACTTGGCAGGGACTGTTTCTTTTGAGTCTATAGAATAAAACATTTGCATTGATTGGCCATTACTCTCCCCCAAACTTCTCTGTATAGTTTGTGTTTATCTCATACTCCTTCAAATTTTTATGAGAAATCTCTGATAATCTACATAAACCCTGAAGTTTTTAATACCCCACTTCTTGATCATCACTTAGGAATTAAAACATATTCATCTCAAGTGAATGATCTAATTCCTAGAATTATACAATGATTTAAATATATTTCTCTATTGCTAACAGTTAAATACCTCTGAATTTCCCCCTCCACAACTCTCCTTTAATATAAGGCTAATTTTTAGTTCCTTCTAAGTATGTTTGTAGCATAGTTCTTTGATTAAAAGTTATTTTTATTCTCAGTTGTGAATGTAGTTTCTTGAACACTATAAATATCTGAAGCCCCTGAAATTTCATGAAGTTCTGGTCCACATTTAGTCAGAGACTTTGGTTTATATTATTATTGTTATATATTCAAACAAGTGAGTAAAACTATTATTTGGCTATTCATAGAGATGACTTTCTAACAATTAAAAAATCCTTTAGATCTATTTCTTCTTATTTCTTGAAAAATACTTTGCTCGTAATGAGTTAGTATACCTTTTATTTTAGCTTAGATATCCACTCTCTCTTTTTTTTTTAGTGATTCTTTTTTTATTATTATGTTAAGTTAATCACCATACATTACATCATTAGTTTTTGATGCAGCGTTCGATGATTCATTGTTTGCGTATAACACCCAGTGCTCCATGCAGAATGTGCCTTCTTTAATACCCACCACCAGCTAACCCATCCTCCCACCCCCCCTCCCCTCTAGAACCCTCAGTTTGTTTCTCAGAGTCCATCGTCTCTCATGGTTCATCTCCCCCTCCGATTTCCCCCCCTTCATTCTTCCCCTCCTGCTATCTTCTTCTTCTTTTTTTTTTAACATATAATGTATTATTTGTTTCAGAGGTATAGGTCTGTGATTCAACAGTCTTGCACAATTCACACCGTTCACCATAGCA
>NW_028040080.1:0-479 GCF_054177405.1 Leptonychotes weddellii | reverse complement strand
CTGGGGGCTACAGAGTAAAAAAAAGCATTCTCTCAGCTGAGAGACTATTTCAAGAAGAGATGTTTCTCCAGATAGAAGACTATTCTAAACCAATACTTCTGGGAGTTTCCATGTAACTGCTTTTGTTATAAAGCTTTCTACATCTTTTTGGAGTCCTGCTAGCTAGCAGTGAGCTTGCACATTGAAACCTAGCCAAATTTATCAAAATAGTACTCGTGGCTATTGCGACAAAGACCTTTCAATATCAATCATGTGTTTAACTACACAGATGTTCTTTCCTAGTGTAACCACAGTGACCGGTGGAGAATTAGAACCATTAACCCGTTTCATTACAGATTTGTTTCCGGTTTGCTGGGTTGCATCAGCCGTTTTGCCTCCGGATGGTGGAGACCCACTTTAGGTCAAAAAGTTACCTTCTCCCCACAACCTAACTCTACACCTAAAGGAGCTGGAGAAAGAACAGCAAATAAAGCCTAAAC
>NW_028040079.1:0-479 GCF_054177405.1 Leptonychotes weddellii | reverse complement strand
TCTGCCTTTGGCTCAGGTCATGATCCTGGGGTCCTGGGATCGAGCCCCAGGTTAGGTTCCCTGCTCAGCGGGGAATCTGCTTCTCCCTCTCCCTCTGCACGCCCCCACACCCCAGCCCGCTTGTGCTCTCTCTCTCTCTCTCAAATAAATAAATTTTAAAAAATCTTTTAAAAAAACCTTAAAAAAAAATTAACCATTAAGGCTCTCTATATTCTAACAAGATTTTATAAGTGAAGTAGGAAGTTTACAGAATTATTTAAGGAAAACTAGGAATGCCGTAGTCTCCAAATTTGACTCAGTACTATTAAGTGCTAGAGCTAATTAATTACAGACTCATTCCTGTGAATTTACATTCATGCTCTTACATTGTAGTTTTAACCACTAACATCATAAAATTTAATAACAAATTCCAAATGACTAATAAATAAGACCAAATTATCTTTTATTTTTTATTTTATTATTTTTTCCAGGACCTGAAT
>NW_028040078.1:0-479 GCF_054177405.1 Leptonychotes weddellii | reverse complement strand
CTATATTGTTTAAAAAGACTATAACTTGCTTTTTTCTTAGATATATCTAGATATAAGCAAATGAAACACCATTTGCATATTTTTTTTTAAATGGTATGATCATATTAAGCCTATTTGTAGATTATAGACTAATGCATAGACTTGTGCAGTGAAGAACAGTATTTATAAATCCACCCCTTGAAAACAGAACAGGAAAAGATTTGTAATAAAGAGGAGAGTGGCTAAGGAGCTAAGTATTCTTTCCATTAGCTAGGGAGTTACGAATGCCACAGTATAAAATAGCCTTCTGGGGCGCCTGGGTGGCTCAGTTGGTTAAGCGACTGCCTTCGGCTCTGGTCATGATCCTGGAGTCCCTGGATCGAGTCCCGCATCGGGCTCCCTGCTCGGCAGGGAGTCTGCTTCTCCCTCTGACCCTCTCCCCTCTCATGTGCTCTCTGTCTCTCTCATTCTCTCTGTCTCAGATAAATAAATAAAATCTT
>NW_028040077.1:0-479 GCF_054177405.1 Leptonychotes weddellii | reverse complement strand
TATGAACCATATTTAATTTTATTAAAAGGGAAAATACAGATTTCAGAAAGAACCATGCAAGACTGTGTTTTCAATGGGCGCCTGGGTGGCTCAGTTGGTTGAGCGACTGCTTTCGGCTCAGGTCATGATCCTGGAGTCCCGGGATCAAGTCCCGCATCGGGCTACCTGCTCGGCAGGGAGCCTGCTTCTCCTTCTGACCCTCACCCCTCTCATGTGCTCTCTCTCTCTCTCGTTCTCTCTGTCTCAAATAAATAAATAAAATCTTTTAAAAAAAAAAATTAAAAAAAAGACTGTGTTTTCAAGTTATGATTAAACTTAAAAATTAGTATTCATTAGTATCACAGGAATAAGTATTCCTCTACCATTTACTAGTTTTGTGACTTAGGGTTATTTAACATCTTTAAGCCCAGTTCCACATTTGTAAAATGGAGTGTTATAAAATCCCCAAAGGGTTCTTTTTCTAATTAACTGAGAATAAG
>NW_028040076.1:0-479 GCF_054177405.1 Leptonychotes weddellii | reverse complement strand
GGGGCATCCAGCCCAGGATACAGAATTTTGAGGCTCAGGGCCTCACGATCCCCTGTACTAGTCATAGCCCTACTTTACCTGGGAGGGAACCCAATGGCCAGGACCTCTGAGCAGTAAGTAACGTCGTTACCCCTCAGGACCCTGTTGTTCCTAACTCCCACGCGTTCCCACTGAAAGCAAAGTTTCCGCGTAATTGACCTACGGGGTACATGGTTAGTACTCCACTCGGTAAGGACAGCCAGCGTCTTTCTGCCTTCACTTGGGAAGAACAGCAGGATAGCTGGGCAGTCATGCCCCAGGGTGACACGGAGGGTCCTTCAAAGGCTGATTCGGATGACACACAGTTTCCCGCAGCCTCGACTTGGTTACAATGTGTAGATGACTTGCTCTTCTGCTCCCTGCTTGGACCTCTTCACAGGAAGGCAGCCTCCCCCTGTCAAAACTTTTGGCCTGAAAGGGACCTACAGTCTCCAAAGAAA
>NW_028040075.1:0-479 GCF_054177405.1 Leptonychotes weddellii | reverse complement strand
TTTATATTTCATTTTTAGAGTCATATTCTATCTCTTCATAGTTACCCGTATTTTTGGCATATATATATAATTGTTCTCTCTTTAAAATTTTGAGATAGTTTCTTTTTTTTTTCCACTTACTTTTTTTTTTATTCTTATGTTAATCCCCATACATTACATCATTAGTTTTAGATGAAGTGTTCCATGATTCATTGTTTGTACATAACACCCAGTGCTCCATGCAGAATGTGCCCTCCTCAATACCCACCACCAGGCTAACCCATCCTCCCACCCCCCTCCCCTCTAGAACCCTCAGTTTGTTTTTCAGAGTTCATCGTCTGAGATAGTTTCTTCTACAGATCAAAATATACCCTAAATCTCTAGTGTAGGGTTTTTTTTCTACTCTCCTGCCTGATCACGTTCTCTCCCATTTTTTTTTTAAATCCTCTTCTTTCTTTTTTCAAACAACTTCTTATGAATTCCTTTTATAAAATTTTTTA
>NW_028040074.1:0-479 GCF_054177405.1 Leptonychotes weddellii | reverse complement strand
TCTGTCCCCTTCCCAGTTTTCTATTTTAATCAGAAAATAAGGACCATCAACCACTAAGTTAGGATGCACAGCATGTCTTTCCTGAGGAATAATATTTTGTATCAGATTATGTCCTCTTCTTTGCACAAATTGAATTTAGAGCAAAGGAGACAGGCGCTCCAATGGGGATGCATCATGAACTGTACAACCAGGAAGACGACTGTGTGTACCCACATGGAGCCTCCCAACAGCCATGTCATGCATTGGGGCAGAGCTGTTGTGAAGACACATTCTTCCCTTGTAAGTGCTGATAATAACAGGGAACACCGTGCAATACACTCAGGCGTCAGTCCTCCCACAAACTGGAGTGGATGCCAGATATTTGATTCCCCTCCCTGATTATGTCTCATGATGTTTTTAACTCTGTTTGCCCCTTTGTAGGTCACTTCTTATTGGGGAAAGTGGGTAGTTTGAGAAGAGGAGTGTCCAGGAACTCTGGA
>NW_028040073.1:0-479 GCF_054177405.1 Leptonychotes weddellii | reverse complement strand
GACATAGGAGTGAGAAAGCTGGAGAGATGAAGGATAGGGGCAGGGAACACACTGTCAGGTGGGAGGCCCAGGCAGGAGGAGGTAAGTGTCAGGTAGGAGGCCCTGACCTGAGGGACTCAGCTGTGACCACTCTGAATCAGGGCAAGTTTGTGCTTTAACAACTTAGAGACCCAGCAATGATGTCAAAGAGACTCCCTCATCAGCCTGTGCTCCTGGCTCCAGGTCCTCCGTGAAGGATTCTCTAACTCAGTGGTTCTAACCTTCCACAGGTATCACAAATACCAGGAAAACTTGAGAAACACAAATTTCTGGGCTCCAACCCCAGAGCATCTGCTTCAGCAGTTTTGGGGTGGATCCAAGAATGTGCATTTCTAAGGAGGTAGTGGGGATGCTGATGCTGTGGTTCCAGGGACCACACTCTGAGATCCACAGCTCTAACCTGCCTCCTCTTAGGACAGGACTGAAAACTGACCAAAGAG
>NW_028040072.1:0-479 GCF_054177405.1 Leptonychotes weddellii | reverse complement strand
ATCCAAGCATAGGGGCCAAAAGAAGTCATCTAAGATGCAAATTAATAAGTACAGAGTGAAAGGAGAGGTAACACAGAGGAAGAGAAGGCCTTCAGTTCATGGTCTCCATTGTAAGCAACAGAAACCAACTCAGATTGATCTCGACAGGAAAGGAATTTCTGATAACGTTATTGGGTAGATCGCCACATTGCCAATGTGCACGGAGACCCAGCTTCCACGGAACACAGGATCAAGTACCCACGACCCCCCTGCGTAGCTCATCGAGGGCGCGCATCCCCACCAGCAGCAGCAGCAAGCTAAAGGCCCTAAAGCTTGCACCATCCACCTCTCTAGCACTGCACCCTGCATCCATCCCACCCCAGCCCCGCTACCACGACTGCTCTAGGAACTCAGTCCAAGTAGAGCCTCCCAGTCCCTACCTCTTTGAGTCACAGGCTCCTGCTCCCAAGTCCATGCAAGTCACTTGACCGTGTGATAGC
>NW_028040071.1:0-479 GCF_054177405.1 Leptonychotes weddellii | reverse complement strand
GGAAAGAAAAGTTATTTTTTCCTAAAAGCACATAGTGGGGAGAATAGCAGTTATTTGACAATGCTTTTGTGATATATTGACTCATTGTGGTTTTGAGGTAAAAATTACCAGGAACTTTCATGAAGTCTGGGATTTTTCCCTTGGCAGGTGAGACCCCCTCCAAAAACAAAACAAAACAAAACAAAAACAACAACAACAACAAAAAAACCCAAAAAACCCCTATAGGCTCTACTTAAATAATGGAAGAGACAAGTATATGGGTCAGTGATTTTTATTAATATCATCATTACATCATCATCATCATCATCATCATTATTTACAGTCTTAGAAAGGCCCTGAGAAGGGCGCCTGGGTGGCTCAGTTGGTTAAGCGACTGCCTTCGGCTCAGGTCATGATCCTGGAGTCCCGGGATCGAGTCCCGCATCGGGCTCCCTGCTCGGCGGGGAGTCTGCTTCTCCCTCTGACCCTCCCCCCTCTCA
>NW_028040070.1:0-9720 GCF_054177405.1 Leptonychotes weddellii | reverse complement strand
AGGAGAACACAGGCAGCAACCTCTTTGACCTCAGCCGCAGCAACTTCTTCCTAGAAACATTGCCAAAGGCAAGGGAAGCAAGGGCAAAAATGAACTATTGGGACATCGTCAAGATAAAAAGCTTTTGCACAGCAAAGGAAACAGTCAACAAAACCAAAAGACACTGACACAATGGGAGAGGATATTTGCAAATGACATGTCAGATAAAGGGCTAGTATCCAGAATCCAGAAAGAACTTATCAAACTCAACACCCAAAGAACAAAGAATCCAATCAAGAAATGGGCAGAAGACATGAACAGACATTTCTGCAAAAAGACATCCAACAGACACATGAAAAAGTGTTCGACATCAGGGAAATCCAAATCAAAACCTCCATGAGATACCACCTCACACCAGTCAGAATGGCTAAAATTAACAAGTCAGGAAATGACAGATGTTAGCTAGGATGTGGAGAAAGGGGAACCCTCCTACACTGTTGGTGGGAATGTAAGCTGGTGCAGCCACTCTGGAAAACAGTATGGAGGTTCCTCAAAAAGTTGAAAATAGAGCTACCCTATGACCCAGCAATTGTACTACTGGGTATTAACCCCAATGATAAAATGTGGTATGTGCACCCCAATGTTTATAGCAGTAATGTCCACAACAGCCAAACTATGGAAAGAGCCTAGAGGTCCATCAACAGATGAATGGATAAATAAGATGTGGTGTGTATATATATAATACACACAATGGAATATTATGCAACCATCAAAAAAACCAAAATCTAGCCATTTGCAATGACTTGGATGCAACTAGAGGGTATTATGCTAAGCAAAATAAGTCAATCAGAGAAAGACAAGTATCATATGATCTCACTGATATGAGAAATTCTTAATCTCAGGAAACAAACTGAGGGTTGCTGGAGTGGTAAGGGTGGGAGGGATGGGGTGGCTGGGGAATGGGCATTTGGGGAGGGTATGTGCTATGGTGAGCACTGTGAATTGTGTAAGACTGATGAATCACAGACCTGTACCCCTGAAAGAAATAATACATTATATGTTAATAAAAAAATAAAAATAAAAATAAATAAACTGAATTGAAAAAAAAAAACTTTTGGAAGTGTTTAATGAATTTTAAGTATAAAAATGGCATATAAACTGATATAAAAATATAGATAAAAAGAATTTAATTTGGGCTTAAATCTGATTAAGCATGTGAAAGTATTTTAAAATCTCTCATGTTGAAAAGATTATTGCTCCTTGCCCTTTTATTTTTGTCTCTTTGGGTTGAATATTGCATTTCTCACCATGTAACTTAATAATTCAGTGGGCAGGGGGCGCCTGGGTGGCTCAGATGGTTAAGCGTCTGCCTTCGGCTCAGGTCATGATGCCAGGGTCCTGGGATGGAGCCCCGCATTGGGCTCCCTGCTCAGCGGGAAGCCTACCTCTCCCTCTCCCTCTGCTGTTCCCTTCCACTCCCCCCACTTGTGTTCTCTGGCTCTTTCTCTCTATCAAATAAATAAATAAAGATCTTTAACAAAAATAACTAAAATAAATAAAAAGGTAAAAATCATTCGCTGGGGGGTAGAGAGTGGGGAGGTGGTAAGAGAGAGGTGGTGTATAAAATTGAGGCCAGAGGCCCTAAGGCTGTAATTTGCTTATGCTTGTATGACATCACAGTGGTTCATAATGAAATAACAGGATTTTATGCAGGCTTTGAGGAATTAGTATGGGCTGGACTGATTGATTTCCCATTCCTAAGACATTCTTTTGGTGATGGGGAGTTTAATTTGTCATCACCACCCAACCCCCTTCTGTAGTCACATTATTATGGAGTAAACTTGATGTGATTATAAATTTCTCTACTCGACTGAATAGTACTTCATTAGTGAGTGTCATGAGTCCTGTGGTAACAATTTGTGAAGTCCTTCGAGGTGAAAGGCAAAATCATAAATATTAATTATAGCCATTGTTTTGATGAAAGAAGGATTACGGAGGCACAGAAACCTCTAAGTCTACCTATTAAACCATACTCCAGCTCTTAAGTTCTTGAATGTAGGGACTAAATTATATTTAAAAAAAACTCCATGGGATCCTTCTGTGGTCTGCAGTCTAATAAAAGGCTGACTTTTCATATGACATTATTTTAAAACACCTTCCAAAGCCTTCAGAGTCATTTTCATGAGAAAAAAAATTCAAGTAAGAAACATTTTAAGCTATTACTGCTTTTCATCAGGAATGCAGTAATAGAGTCAGGTTATTGGTGTAAAGCCCCAGACTTCAGTGTTAAAATGAACCCCATCTACAGGGTGAAATTTTTAAGGAGGTATAAAACACACTTAAGGCTCTTTGAACGAGTTATGAAAAAGAAGAAAAAAAATTGAATAAACATATTTTTCATATTTTATATGTGTTACTATGGAGAAAAATAATTAGAAAGTTAAAGAGTGACTTCATTTAGATCAAAATGTTTCTTTTGTGCATTGCTACACTAGCCAAAAAGCCAAGAACTGCTGATGGAAGGTGATGATTATTTACCATCCTTAAAAATGTCATCTTTTAGAGTTTCAGTGCTTGAAAAAGAAAAGGGATGATGTGTCAAGGAGACCTATTTTGAAATAAAGGGGCATGGCAAAATTCAAAGTGTATCGGTGGGTGATTATGTTTTAATTTTTACATAGACTTGAAAAAAGATTGGACCAAGGCTTGGTTTCTAGTATCATTTTCTTATAAAAGGAAAAATTATGAAAAATGGAAAATTATTTTTAAAAATCATATGTCCCAACACCCAGAAAAAAGGCCATCATTACAGTGTTTTCTCTATCCATCTATTTTTAACATAATTAGTTGATGCTATGAATATTGTTTTGTAACTAGGGTTTTTTCCACTTAATATATCAGATCATCTTTGTAGGCTATCCATTCATTTAATTTTTATTGAAAGTTCTACTTTGGTAAGATCATTTCAATGGCCATACAATTTTGAGTTTATGAATATACTATAGTTTGCTTAACCAATATATTTGGTTGTAGTGACAGAAACTTATCTCAAAAATATTATCCAAAAAAGGGAATTTGGTGGCTCTTGATACAAGGAAAGGAGAAGTAGGGTTGGCTTCAGGGTCACCTGGATCCAGTATCAGGACTGTCCATTTCTCTGCCTTAAGTCTTCACTTCTTTTGTTGTCACTCACTCTGTCACTTCAGACGTTTTCTTGAATGGAGATGGCCACAGGCAGGTCCAGAGTTTTAGGGCAATCCCTGGGGAAGGCTTAGCAATGGCAAAGGAAAGGAACTTTTTTGCCTACCTTCAGTTTGGGCAATCTCTGGAAAGAAGGGTCTAGAAAGGCTCATCTTTGGGCAGTTGCTCATTCCTGGTCCAATTTCTAGATTCAGCAGATTTTACTCCAATTGCCTGGGCTTTGGTCATGGACCTCCCTGTGGTCAAGGGGACAGCCAGACGCTTGAGATTTATAGAACCATCCAAATTGGGAGGAGGCACAGCTTTTCTTTGTAGGGAGTGAGGGGAGCCTGGTCCCAGAGGACTGGAAAATATGGTGTTACACAGTTAAATATAAGCCTTGTCCGGTATGTGAACTGTTACCAGTTTATGCAACAAATGTTTATGTTTATAGCTAAATCTTGAACAAAAGTTTAGAAGTAAAAGTTGGTTTTTCCAGGTATCTGTTGCATCTGATCTAAACAACTTCAGAGGATTAAAACAAAGTATTAGAGTGATGGTACAGTGTAAAAACTGAAGAATTATGGCTCCCATGCTATTTTATTTCAAATCTTAAAAATTGAGTGTTCTAGCATCTAAGTACTTGGCTATATCTGCTTTTCCTTTTATTTAATAAATTGGTTTCGATTTCACCAACTCCTATTTCCTGAATTAAGAACTTCCTGCATTAAGAAGTTCATTATCTAAATTACACCTTGCTGTAATCATTCCACATACAAGCCAGCAAAACTTTAAGTTGTCCTGGGGTCTGAGCAAAACTCCTTTCATCTGTTCTCAGTTGGAATAATGTTTGCACGTTGATGAAATGCATGGTGCATTATTGCTCTCATCTTCCCCATATTATTAAGTGGAATGTCTTTTAAGTAGTGGGAAAGCCTGGGAGGAAATTGGGTGAGTCCAAGCAGTCTAGAAGATGGGTGCCTTAGGAGAAAAGCTTCACATGATGAAGCATTCCTTACTCACCTTCTCTCACCTCCAGAAAGCAACAGGGACCACAGACCACCTCTGCCTCTTGCCACCAAACCTCCTTCAGGCAATCCTTCAGGCAGTAGCCATTCAAAAATAATTGTCTTGTTTATTTTATTTTGCTGAGCCTTTTTTTGAACTTTTATGTATCTTTAACATATCACTTCATTGTTTATTTAGGCTAGAGTGCATGTTTATGGCAGTGCAGAAGGAAAAACATAATTCATATCTATTCTGTACATTATCAAGTACTGCATACAAAGATGCCCACTAATGAGTTCATTAAGTGTTAAATAATTAGGTAATTGGTGTTTTAAGTGTTTTGTAGTATGCAGGAATCCTTGATGCATTGTTATATAGACACCTAAGAGTGTTTCAGTAATGTCTGGGGAAATTGGTTGGGATTTTCAGACACACTGGGGATACCTTATTATTCTTCCCATTAAAAATAATGGATTCATGGGGTGCTTGGGTGGCTCAGTTGGTTGAGCGACTGCCTTCAGCTCAGGTCATGATCCCAGGGTCCTGGGATCGAGTCCCGCATTGGGCTCCCTGCTCTGCGGGGAGCCTGCTTCTCCCTCTCCCACTCCCCCTGCTTGTGTTCCCTCTCTCGCTGTGTCTCTCTCTGTCAAATAAATAAATAAAATCTTTAAAAAAAAAATAATGGATTCATAGGTCCTGTCATCCAAAAATTAGCCAACCCATTTTTGGAAAAGGATTAAACTTACCATGCAACATATATTACAGGATGGGATAATGAAACATTCCTAATTAAACTAAATTTGGATATTATTCTGATTAAACCACAGTGAATGCCTCACAACTGGAAATTTCCCTTTGTAAAGTTAGTCTTCTGTGAGTCTCTTGAGATAATTCTTATCACCTCAGATGACTTGAGACATAACAAGCCTTCCTAAACAACCCTTATTTACTATGTACCTCTAATCATCTTCCTAAAATGTATCCCCACTCCCCTTTCTCTTTGTCTGGTCTCTACATCACCCTTTGTTAAAATGGTATCTAAGAACGTAGGTCTCCTTGGGGTTTTCATTTCTCTTCTGTGAAGACCCACCCTACCATGTACATAGGAAATAAATCTTCTTTACTATTAATCTGTCTTTTGTCAGTTTAATTCACAGACTCCAGTCACTGAACCTAAGACTCTAGAGGAAAGGTTTTTTTTTTTTCCTCCCCTACACATAGCATACAGTGTGTTACAGCATGTGCTCAATGTATTATTTTTAAAGAGATAAAATTGTTTTATTTAGTCTATCTTGATACCAGTTATGTCTGCATTATCCTAAATGGAAATCTGGAAAATTTCGTGCTAATTTTATCAAACGAATGGTCAAATTAGATTTAATTCAGGGGGCCTGGGTGGCTCAGTTGGTTGAGCGACTGCCTTCAGCTCAGGTCATGATCCTGGAGTCCCGGGATCAAGTCCCACATCGGGCTCCCTGCTCAGCAGGGAGTCTGCTTCTCCCTCTGACCCTCCCCCCTCTCATGTGCTCTCTCTCTCTCTCATTCTCTCTCAAATAAATAAATAAAATCTTAAAAAAAAAATAAGTTTAATTCAGATGCCGCAAATGGATTAGATTTTTATTTTTTATTTTTATTTTTTGCTATATCTGGGTTATTACCTGAAACTATGGATACCCATTGGCAATTCAGGGAAGTAGGCTTTGTTTAAAAATCATGAGGAGATAGAGAGTTACCCCATCCTTGATGAGTAATGAAATGTGATTGGTTTTAGAAAAGCTAACGTTGGTTCTTGGGAGAAATATAGGGCTTAAAAGAGGGGATTCCCAAAAGTCAGAAAAAATGTGAGAGTAAAACCTTAGATAAGGTTTTGGAGGGAAGTTATAGTGGGAAGGCAAATAGGGAACAGGGTTGGGTAGGGACTTGGAGCTTGATAGAACATGGTGGGTTTAGAGATGGCATGAGGGAGCCATAGAGCAGGGGTGGCTTATGGGGGCTGATCTGGAACTCTGTTCTCAGAGAAAGAGATAAAGGGGTGGAACGAAGTAGAATCCAAGGAATCCACAGAGTTGTGATTTTGGTGCCTGAAATAAAGAGGATTTCAATCAGAATCAAGAGGTAGACCTGGAATTGAGGAAAATTTTCCTTCACTCCTCCCCCATACACCCCCCACCTTGAGGCCGTGAGAACCGACAGAACTATTACTCCTTAGGAAGTAGATTTGAAGGTGAACCAGAAGTGGGAATTGAACAGGATCCTTAAAATTCTAACCTGTGTCCATCTGGTCAAGCTCAATAAGCCCAGGTTCCTGGAAATCACCCGATTTGTATCCTTTGATATTACCTCAGTGTTCAGAGTTTACTCTAAGCCAGTGACCATATGTGTATATTTTGGAGCACACAGGACAGGAGTAGCTATAGGAATAAGACTATTTCAGGAACATGGTTTCTGGAGGAGAAATGCCAATTCTTGAGGTAATAATGGCATTAAGTTAACTAAAAGTGGACATTCAGAAGATCAGGGCTTCTTCACAAAGCTTTAAGGACTATAAACACCATGGGTTCTGTTGTTCAGGCAACAAGACTAGCAATTCTGAGGTTAAAAAAAAGGCTGAATTTGTCTTGTTTAGCAAGGGAGATGGAATATTGGAATATGGTTTACTTAAGGATTGCTTGATCGAGATTTATATACTTTTCTGAGTGAGTACAGAGGGTTTGTTCTAATAGAAGGGAGAAAACTTTTTATTAGCTCTAACAGGACTGGGGAATAATGTGAATTGGCTCTTGAACCAAAGCTGGGCTGCTTTAGCCTACTCAACTTAAAGCTGTTTCATTTTGGTTGTATAATCCCTGATAGGATTTCAAAAATCCCAGTTCCTCAAGGTCCATGATTTAAACAATAAGGTTTCTTAGGACTATGTCCCTGATGCTCACCAGCGGAAGCAGTTTTATAGTTTTGGCCATATTTAATCAGGCAAATCAAGAAATAATTTGAATTATGTGGTCTAACCATGTTTATTGATCAGATTAACTGGAAAATATTTGAATCTCTTATTTATTTATTTTGTATTATAAAGACTCAACCTTTAGCAAAACCTAATACTCTTTGTTAGGAGTATTAAGAATGGAGAGTCTAAAGTAGGTTGTGTGTCCCAGGCAGATTAGTCATGGGTTATGGTGTCTGAACCAGGGGGATTCCAAAGTATGTGAGAACAGTCTGTTCCATTTCATGAACATTTATTTTTTTTATTTTTTATTTTTTTTAAAGACATTATTTATTTATTTGACAGAGAGAGACACAGCAAGAGAGGGAACACAAGCAGAGGGAGTGGGAGAGGGAGAAACAGGGAGCCTGATGCGGGGCTCGATCCCAGGACCCTGGGATCATGACCTGAGCCGAAGGCAGACGCTTAACGACTGAGCCACCCAGGCGCCCCTCATGAACATTTATTAAATAGATGATAATCATATCATACGTACTGTTGCTATGTGCCAGATTGCCCATCACTTTATACAATCTCTTAAGTCTTAACAATCCTGTGAGAAGGTAAGAGTGTTGCTACTACTATGTTATAAATGAGAAATCTGGGGCTTAGGTAACCTGCCCAAGGTCATCCAAGTGCTAAATGACTGAACCAGAAATTTAACAGGGCCTTTCTGATTTCAGATTCTGTGGTCAAACCTCTGGACCTTGCCCCTACCTCTCTCACTCTCTTTGTGAATCCATTACACGTTAGCGCCAGGATTGCCCTAGGTTTATTTTGAGTAGTGCATTTTTGCATAGGACAAATAATTACTAAGAAAATAATCACTATCCAGTTTAGGCCTCCATTAGGATGCATACTATATCTTCAGTTCCTAGTAGTAGCTCATGGGACAAACTCCTTTCAATGAATCACGAAGCACTACATCACCATCTATCCTTTGAGTGAGAAGGAATAACACTATTCAGGTTCAACCCGTGGACAAGATGAAATATTGGTAAGAGGTTTCCCTTCATAGTTATTATTCTTCATTCTGACTTTTGTTCCCTCTCCTTTTCCTATATTTTCAAGTCCAATAGTGCTTTTAGTCTGGACAAGATCACCAACTGTAATAATTCATACTAAGGTGTTAGTGACTAAGGGCATCATTAAACATTTTGTCTTCTTTTCAAAGGAAAGAAAACCCACAAAACCAGGGATGACAATGGCTAACACAGAGAAAGCAACTATTAGCAGCACAGATCTTGAGGCACTCATTAGTCATAAGTATCTAACTTCTTAATATACTTGATACTGAAGGATGGCAGAATATGCCTCCCCAAAATATGCTGCTTGCGCATGTGGATTATTTTGAGCTAAAGGCACTAAAAAAGAGCATGTGCAAGAAAGGGTCTCTGATCTCCCTTTTTCTTCCTGAAAGCAGGAGATAAAACTCCCCTGGGAAAGATGCCTTCTCAGGACCAGGAGGAAAGGAATATTCTTATCACCAGAGATGGGAGTGGAGGCTGAGAGAAATCTGTAAAAACAGGCCTTGTTAAAATAACTTATCTTCCTTTAGTCTCTCCATAGGGTTTAGTTACTTTTCCACAATTGCATCTCTTTGTTCAACCTAATATATATATATGCACATAGGTTTTGCTGCTTCTTTGCATTTTTATTTCCTTATGAACGTTCCTGTGTCCCGTAAAACTTATATTAAACGAATCTGCTTCTCTCCTGTCAATCTTTCTTATGTCCATTTAATTCTCAGGCCCAGCCAGAGACTCTACGAGGGTTGAGGTTAGTTTCTCTCCCCCGAGAGTACCTGCAGGACTGTGTTCCACCTTGCAAAGTGAAGCAGTAGAATCCACTTCTTACCCTCAAGGAGCCTATATTTCAATACAGGAGACAGGCAAGTCAACAGTATCATGCAGAAGCATTATTGGAGTCACATATGGGAGCCCAGAGCACAGAGGGAGGTGACTGAGGGTGGGGGGTGCAGCAGCGTTCCTGGAAGCAGTAACTTCCTCTTGCCCAGCCATCATATTCTGTAAGGTTGACATTACTCAAACTGAGATGTGTAGGTCAAATAGCTTTCACAGCTTTCGACTGTGTTGGGCAACCTCAGTTCAAGTAGGCTGTTGAATCAGCACGTCCATGTGATGTTTCAGGTGTGTGCGTCTTGGGCACAGGAGTGGGGATGAGAGGTGTTATTCTTCTAAATGTCAGGAGAGTCATCACCACGGCAGAAGTTTCCAGAGATTCCTGCCAGTCCCAGGGTAAGGATGTAGGAGTAGAGAGTGATTTAAAGAAACTTCCGACAAATTAGGATTGGGGTTTAAGGTGAACCTGCTTCTGGCTTCTGAAGAATCACATGAACGACTCATATGGAATTTGGGGGAAAAGGAAATGGCTTTTATCAAAAGGAATGAGATCTTGCCATTTGCAGTGACGTGGATGGAACTGGAGGGTGTTATGCTGAGCGAAATAAGTCAATCAGAGAAAGACATGTATCATATGACCTCACTGATATGAGGAATTCTTAATCTCAGGAAACAAACTGAGGGTTGTTGGTGTGGGGGGTGGGGTGGGAA
>NW_028040069.1:0-479 GCF_054177405.1 Leptonychotes weddellii | reverse complement strand
TTCCCCCAGTTTCAGGTCTCTTCTGATTTGTTTAGTGTATATTTTTCTGGGGTCCTTGTTACCCTCTTAGCAGGTTTGTTCTCTCATTCATCTATTCTCCTCTGGACAAAATGACAAGACTAAAAAAATCACCTCAAATAAAAGAACAAGAGGCAGTACCAACTGCCAGGGACCTAATCAATATGGACATTAGTACGATTTCAGAACTAGAGTTCGGAATGACGATTTTAAAGATACTAGCTGGGCTTGAAAAAAGCATGGAAGATATTAGAGAAATAGAAGAACTAGAATCCAACCAAGTAGAAATCAAAAAGGCTATTAATGAGGTGCAATAAAAAATGGAGGCTCTAACTGCTAGGATAAATGAGGCAGAAGAGAGAATTAGTGATATAGAAGATCAAATGATGGAAACTAAAGAAGCGGAGACAAAGAGAGATAAACAACTATGGGATCACGAGGGCAGAATTCGAGAGATAAGT
>NW_028040068.1:0-479 GCF_054177405.1 Leptonychotes weddellii | reverse complement strand
TTTACTTATTTATGTAATCTCTACACCCAATGTGGGGCTTGAACTCACAACCCCAAAATCAAGAGTCGAATGCTCTTCTGAGCCAGCCAGGTGCCCCAATCTGAGATACTTTAAAAACAACCTTAATTAACAAAATTCAGTGTGATTCCTATGTTAAATTCCCTAATATTATTTACCGAAAGTCTGTCCTAATGTCCTCTTATATACTGGTGATCATTTGTTCTTTTTTTTTTAAGATTTTATTTACTTATGTATTTTTATTTATTTATTTATTTATTTATTTTTTTTTTTAAAGATTTTATTTATTTTTTTGACAGAGAGAGAGACATAGCGAGAGCAGGAACACAAGCAGGGGGAGTGGGAGAGGGAGAAGCAGGCTTCCCGCAGAGCAGGGAGCCCGATGTGGGACTCGATCCCAGGACCCTGGGATCATGACCTGAGCCGAAGGCAGACGCTTAACGACTGAGCCACCCAGGCGC
>NW_028040067.1:0-479 GCF_054177405.1 Leptonychotes weddellii | reverse complement strand
GATCAATAAGGAAATAAAGACATTAAATGACACACTGGACCAAATGAACTGCACAGATATATTCAGAACATTCCATCCCAAAGCAACAGAATACACATTCTTCACTAGTGTGCATAGAACATTCTCCAGAATAGATTACATACTAGGTCACATATCAGGTCTCAACTGATACCAAAGATTGGGGTCATTCCCTGCATATTTTTGGACTACAATGCTTTGAAACTAGAACTCAATCACAAGAGGAAAGTCGGAAAGAACTCAAAAACATGGAGGCTAAAGACATTCTACTAAAGAATGAATGGGTCAACTAGGAAATTAAAGAAGAATTAAAAAATTCATGGAAACAAATGAAAATGAAAACACAACTGTTCAAAATCTTTGAGATGCAGCAAAGACGGTCCTAAGTGGAAAGTATATAGCAATACAAGCCTTTCTCTAGAAACAAGATAGGTCTCAAATACACAACCTAACCCTACACC
>NW_028040066.1:0-479 GCF_054177405.1 Leptonychotes weddellii | reverse complement strand
TTAAATCCTAATTCCATCACTTGCTAGCTAACATTTATGAAGAGTTTACAAGACACCAGGAAACATTCTAGGTGTTTTGCATGTATTTATTTATTTAATTCCCACAACTCTGTGAAATAGTAGGTCCTACTACTCCCCCATTCTACAGATAAAGAAACTGAAGACCAGAGTGGTTAAATAACTTGCCCTAGTCTACCTATAGGAAATAAGTGGTATAGCCCAGGCTACCTAGCTACAAAGCTCATGTTTTTCACCACTCTGTTAATATTATTATTATTATTTTTTTTTTTTAAAGATTTATTTATTTATTTGCGAGAGAGAATGAGAGAGAGAGAGAGAGCACATGAGAGAGGGGAGGGTCAGAGGGAGAAGCAGACTCCCTGTCGAGCAGGGAGCCCGATGCGGGACTCGATCCAGGGACTCCAGGATCATGACCTGAGCCGAAGGCAGTCGCTTAACCAACTGAGCCACCCAGGCGC
>NW_028040065.1:0-479 GCF_054177405.1 Leptonychotes weddellii | reverse complement strand
GCAGGGACCCAACAAGCGGCAGATCTGGGGAGACTCACCTTCCTCCCCCGGGAGGAGTCGCGCGGGAGTGCACCGCAGGGATCTGCTGGGTTTGGAGACTCCACACGGGGTCGTGAGCCAGAGATAGAAACGCTCGGTCACAGGCCAGGGAGATGGGAGTGACTGACGGCTTTTCTCTAGGGGCTCACTGAGGAGCGGGGCCGAGTTCTTGGCTCCTCCGGGGCGGAGATTCGGAGGCCGCCATTTTCACTCTCCGCCTCCAAAGCTGTACGGAAAGCTCGCAGGGAACAAAAGCTCCCGAGAGCAAACCTGAGCAGATTACTTAGCCCGGACCGGGCAAGGGCGGGGCAATTCCGACTCCGGCAAAGACTTTTGGAAACCACGGCAACAGGCCCCTCCCCCAGAAGATCAGCAGGAACAGCCGGCCAAGACCAAGTTTACCGATCAATGAGAACGGCAGAACTCCAGCGCTAGGGGAA
>NW_028040064.1:0-479 GCF_054177405.1 Leptonychotes weddellii | reverse complement strand
ACTTTTTATCCACTAGATGAGGGCTACAGTGGTTGGAAGGACCATGCAGAAATGCCTAGAACTTCATCTCCCTTACCATGACAGTACACCAGAAGCAATACGTGTTCCTGGGGGGATTATTTTATCATCTTCTTCATCCTCCTCCTCTCCTCTTCTCTCCTACCTTCCTTCCTCCCCCGCCCCCTTTTTTTAAAAATTTTAATTTATTTGAGAGAGAGTACGAGCAGGGAGGAGGGGCAGAGGAAACACACTCCCTGCTGAGCAAAGAGCCCCATGCAGGACTCGATCCCAGGACCCTGGGATCCTGACCTGAACTCAACCCACTGAGCCACCCAGGCTCCCCTCCTGGGGGATTTCAAAGAGTAAGACCCCCATCAAAGAATTGAAAGATATAGCAGTGATACTTCCTATCACAGCCCCTTGTAATTCACCTGTCTGGCGTGTGCAGATCTGCGGGAATGATGGCCTACTTTATAAAG
>NW_028040063.1:0-479 GCF_054177405.1 Leptonychotes weddellii | reverse complement strand
AAGTGCCCTCTCTGAAACATGTAGAAGTCAATAAATAACCAAACAAACAAACAAGTAAAACTGTGTTTCAGTTGCCCAAGATAATAGTATCTGCAAACAGCCTTTGCCAAAAAGTTCTAAGCAAAAACAAACTGTCAGGCCAAGATCCATAGGGGCAATCTGATGCCATTCTATTACGTAGTTTGGAATAGTATTAATTTAATAAGATCAGAATTTTAAGAAAGTTTTTTTTTAAAAATTAATTTTTATCATTTGTAAAAATTTAGGGAAAATTGTAATTAATGCCTTTAGCTTAAACTTAGCTTTCCTTTCTGAGAAAAAATCCCCTCTCTTCTTCTGTTTGCAGTTAAATCACTGAAATTTGGGGTTGTTTATCACAGAAGCTAGAGTTACCTACCCTAAGTGGCACAGTTTCAGAATAAAGAATTAGGAAATGTCAGGTGCCTGGGTGACTCAGTCTTTAAGCGTCTGCCTTCGGC
>NW_028040062.1:0-479 GCF_054177405.1 Leptonychotes weddellii | reverse complement strand
GAGAGAGAAAGAGTCTCAAGAAGACTCCCAGTCAAGCATGGAGCCTGACATGGGGCTCCATCTCATAACCCCCTGAGATCATGACCTCAGCCAAAATCAGGAATTGGATGTTTAACCGACTGAGCCACCTAGGCACCCAGGAAAAGATAATTTATTGAGAGTTGAATAAAGTTTACATGAAATTGCAGTTTGAGAAGGGCTATAATAAGGGCACTTTAGTTAAACAGACACATAACAAAGATAGCTTGAAATACTGTGTGAAATATAATAATCATTGTTTAAAATGAGTCGTTGAGTTAAATAACATAGTATAGAAACAGGAATACCCAAAGAGAAATAAGATTTTATTTTATTTTACATTTTTAAAGATTTTACTTATTTATTTGACAGAGAGACACAGTGAGAGAGGGAACCCAAGCAGGGGGAGCAGGAGAGGGAGAAGTAAGCTTCCCGCTGAGCAGGGAGCCTGATGCAGGGCT
>NW_028040061.1:0-479 GCF_054177405.1 Leptonychotes weddellii | reverse complement strand
CTCCCGAATATCGCCTCGGATTCACTTCTCCGCACGTCCTACCTTCCAGAAAGTGGTCGCTTTTCTGATGAGAGAGTTGTTGCTCTTCTTTTCTTCGATCTCCTGTTGAGTTTGTAGGTGTTCAGAATGGTTTGATCCCTATCCAGCTGAATTCCTGAGAGGAGACGAAATCCAGGTCTCCTACTCCTCCGCCATCTTCCCTTCCTTCCAACTGTAACTTCTTTAATATTTACGGCCAGGAAGTTTCTGAAAAGGTGTATTGCTTCCAGTGGTGCATGAAAATGCCCGTAGCTACCCTGGGGGTTGAGCGGCGTAGTGTGCGTGGCTGGGCGTGCTTGATGCCCACTGCCTTGGGGAAGAAGCCATTGAAAATGGATTGCTACTCTGGTTTGATATGTACGTTACTGTCTGGGTGGGAGTGTAGTGTGTTCGGGGACATGTGTCTGTGCTGTAGCCAACCTTGAATGAGCCACAACCAA
>NW_028040060.1:0-479 GCF_054177405.1 Leptonychotes weddellii | reverse complement strand
TTTTGGTAGTTGATACATCTCTAGGAATGCATCCATTTCATCCAGATTATCTAATTTGCTGGCATAGAGTTGCTCATAATATGTTCTTATAATTGTTTGTATTTCTTTGGTGTGGTTGTGATCTCTCATCTTCCATTCATGATTTTATTTATTTGCATCCTTTCCCTTTTCTTTTTGATAAGTCTGGTCAGGTGTTTATCAATCTTGTTAATTCTTTCAAAGAAGCAGCTCCTAGTTTCGTTGATCTGTTCTACTGTGCTTTTGGTTTCTATTTCATTGATTCTGCTCTGATCTTTATTATTTCTCTTCTCCTGCTGGGTTTAGGCTTTATTTGCTGTTCTTTCTCAAGCTCCTTTAGGTGTAGGGTTAAGTTGTGTATTTGAGACCTTTCTTTTTTCTTGAGAAAGGCTTGGATTGCTATATACTTTCCTCTTAGGATTACCTTTGCTGTATCCTAAAGATTTTGAACAGTTGTGTTT
>NW_028040059.1:0-9720 GCF_054177405.1 Leptonychotes weddellii | reverse complement strand
TGGGCGCCTGGGTGGCTCAGTTGGTTAAGCGACTGCCTTCGGCTCAGGTCATGATCCTGGAGTCCCTGGATCGAGTCCCGCATCGGGCTCCCTGCTCGGCAGGGAGTCTGCTTCTCCCTCTGACCCTCCCCCTTCTCATGTGCTCTCTCTCATTCTCTCTCTCCCAAATAAATAAATAAAATCTTTAAAAAAAAAAAAAAAAGAAATATTATATTCCTGTTCAAAATTTTCTACCATTTAACATCTATTATTTTAAGAAGGCATCAAGAATTGTTTTCCCCCTATATAATCTCTCCTGGGATTAAACCACTTGAATTTACTTTAAAGTAGCAACCTCTAGCAAAGCGATGGCTTAAACACACCAAGCTTAATTTTGCCAGCAAAGGCAAGAGGTGAACATTTTCATACAATCTAATAATCCGCCCTCCCCCCCCCCACTGCTCTGTATTCCCTGCGGCCTTGTGGGCTTGCTGGTGTCCAGTGCCATGGGGAGATCTGCCCCAGCCTGGGACTGCCGCCCTTGTCCTCCCAAACCAAAGTCCTAAACTGAAAGTCTAAAATACACCGAACACAGATGCTACCTTCCTTCTGTTATATCTACATTATTTAAACAGTTTAAAGCAAGCTTTATTTGACATTTCACAATCAGTTATAATGTAATATGTAAATACCTGCCATAGTTCATGGATTATGAATTATGTTTTAGTAGTATTTACAAGGTAGAAAATGCCAAGTTTCCTGTTTTTGTTTTTTAAGTGTCTTTTTTAGCCTTTATCTTTTCCCTTCTCTTACAATGTCACGAAAAAAGAAGCTACAGTAATACCAGGGGACAGTTCTAACAAATACACCAAGTTGAAAGTCATGTAGCTACCACATTAAGGGTATTTGTTGCTATAATGAGAAACGATCTCTGACTTCTAAAGTATCACTTTTGAATTATGTCTAAGTACCCTCTCATAAATAGAAAGCCAATTAAGGATATTTTTTCCTTGAATTGTATTAGAAATATTGCAGGAAGGGCGCCTGGGTGGCTCAGTTGGTTAAGCGACTGCCTTCGGCTCAGGTCATGATCCTGGAGTCCCGGGATCGAGTCCCACATCAGGCTCCCTGCTCAGCAGGGAGTCTGCTTCTCCCTCTGACCCTCCTCCCTCTCATGTTCTCTGTCTCTCATTCTCTCTCTTGCAAATAAATAAAATCTTAAAAAAAAAAAAAAAAAAAGAAATATTGCAGGAAAATGCTATTTGGGGATTATAATGCCTCTTGCAACTGATCACTATGAAACTCTGTCAGAGGGCTTTAGGCAAGAGCTTTCTTGATAGATCTGGCCTAGATGTTTACAAAACTGACTTCCTATTGCTTTTATAATGAAACATCAAGGTCAAAGAGGAATGTGCTATGTGAACAAACATGGCATGTTTACTGGTCTCATGATAGATCATGTCACAATCATACAAAAACCATAAAAATATTTACCCTTCAATTTGTGACCAATGTTTGAAGTGTTGTAATTCTCTCTGTTCCCTGAGGATTTTTAGCATGTTGTAAAGTAGTGAGAGAAAACACACACACACACACACACACACTGAAAGAAATAACATAAGGGTAAGTGGAAAGAAAAACCTAACTAGCTAAACCCCAACAAAACCTAACAGGAATACATCAGTTCGAGCTCTATGTGTTTTATTCTAAAGGAGCATTGCTAGCAAAGCTAAAAACTTTTCAGAACTGGGGCAGAGGAAAAAAGGTTGGATATCAAAAACATTTTTCCAGAGCAAATTAAGCTGACTGGCAACAAATCAAAACCTTTGTGATATAGTTTTCATTAATATGCATTCTAGAAAGCTTTCTTGACTGTTCTCCCATTTACTGTTAGAGAAACAGACATGCAAGGGTTTTATTCATTAAGAAACAAACATGTATTTCTTTTAAAGGTTAAGTGTAATTTTTACAACAAATATTTGAAGCATTGTTATATTTATTTTAACTTTTGAAAAAAGATACTGTTATGTACCAGATGAAAGATGAAATCTAACTTTTTAAAATGGTTTTGAAGACTGCCACGGTGGACGTCCGCCCATTTCGGACCGCCCCTGCCCACCACCTTCCTGCGCTGCACGGCGCTCTGCTACTCTCTGCAGCTGGGGGGGTCTGAACCCATGTGCTTGCCCTGAGGCAAGGGGCAGCTTGGGGCGGCGTCCACCAGAGCCTGTCTCCCAGCCCAGCAGGGACACGCAGCAGGCGAATGATCTCTCACAGCTGGAATCGTGCATGGAGCAAGGGGAGAATGAAGGAAGCAGGTGGGTTCACCAACTGAGCGCTGGGCTTCAGGCAAGCCCGGCTACCGCTGTGCTGCCGGACAAAACTTTCCATGATGGTGGCAACGGTGTGTGTCTGGGCCGTCCAACACGGCAGTCACTGGCCACACCACGCGCCTCTACACCCGAAACGTGATGAGTGCGGCTCAAGTTTGAACTGTAGTGCATCTTAATCATTCTAAATAGACATGTGGTCTGGACCGTGCAGGTCAGAGTCTCCTGTCCCTTCGGCCTCCCGTGAGCTCCTTTCTGGTCGCAATGTTTGTTTCTGTTGCAAAACCAAAGAAACTCTGATAAGATCTACAGTTCATCTGAACATGTACAGCACCTTAGTAGTGCAGCTGAGGTGCAAGGTCTGCAGGACCTCCCCACAGCTCGCCCAACTGGCAGGAGGACAGGCCTTCGCACAAAGGGAGAGAGGAGGCAGCACATGTCTGGCGACGGACGTGTGTTCTCCAGGCTCGCTAACCTCTGGCATGCCCACACGAGGAGAAGGGGGACAGCCAGAAGCTATGTGATTCACCTGCTCCTATACCAGAGCTGAGCCATATGCAAGGAAAGTGGGTGTCAGCAAACTGGATCGCAACGAAGATCTAACAGCCTACAACATAAACCTATCCCAGGTCTGCTTGGAGTTAAACACAGTAATTGCTCAGAGAAAATGAAGCTCGTGGAAAGAAGTGATCCAATGCGCTCCTCTGTATTCTGATGTCCATCCAGCGGTACACATTTATCAAACAAATTACTATTGTTGCAGTAGCAGAAATTTCCTACCTACAGTAAAAATTCTGTGCCATAACACTACACCTGCTGTATACGTTACATCTTTTCCATTTTGACCCCTAGTTAATTACACAGATAATGTATTTTATACATTATATATGGTAAATATAGCTGATTTAAAGTCATACTAGTATCTATAAGTACATCACAAGGATTGTGACGAGGCTGCATTTCCCTTCCTTTTTGACATGACTTACGTGTATACAATTATGGTGTCAAATGACTATGAATACATGTATGTATATACATGACAGCCTTAAAGAAAATTCTTGATTGATTTTCTTTAATATAGTGATAGTTACTAAAAATGTTTCATGTTTACCCCCCACTAAGTCATATAATTCCTGAAATAAGATACCAAATTTAATAGCTTGATATCTATAGATATCACCAAATTCCACCTCTTTTTGAGATATATTTACCATTTTATACTTAAAAAAAAATCTCATAAACATTGGAAACAAACAATTATGCAATAATATCCCCTAAGCCAGATGAATGATGAACATAGCCAAGCATAAAGCACACAGCCTGTGCTTTAGGAAGAAACGATTTCATCAGCTCCAAAGATTTCAATAAGTACCACAGTAGTAATTTAGTGTGTGTTGAAAGTTACCTCAAAACTCAGTGGTTTAAAGCAACAGCTACTCTTTCACATTTTCTGTGGGTCAGGAATCCAGACATCACGTGGAGGCCATGGCCTTGTGCGTCCAGGCTGCCTCTCGACTGCACGTCTCTGCATCCCCCGCCCCACCAGCCACTCCACAGGGCTGCATCTTGACCTGGTAAGTGGCTCCCCCAGGGTGAGCAAATCAAGAGAGCAGATGCACAAGATGGACCTGGGAGGTGATTTCCCATGTCTCCTGCCACGTTCTTTTGGCTATCTATATACACCCAAGCCTCACGAGGGAAGCAGCCCCATGTGGTGTGGACATTTAGAGGCTGCCAAGCACAAGGACAAGGGCTGAGTGGACAGCCCACGCTGTAAAATCCATCTCTTCTTCTGCTCATCTGTCCTTTACCAAAAGCAGCTTTTCCAGGCCACACTCACACAGTATTTTCCAAAACTTCAAAATCATCCTCCAGTCTTGCAAAATCATGAAGGAAGAGATAAACAGAACATGTTAACCATTATCTTTAAAAAGTAACAGAGGGGGGAAGGTGGGGAGAGTATAATACGGAAGATGTTCGTTCTGCAATGCTCATCCCATAACAAACACAGTCTTTGTCAACTCTGATAATCAGAAGTAGAGTAAGTGACACTCACACATCAGCGGTGCTTCTAGCCTTTCTAAAATGTATTAATTTATCTGCATCAACAAAGAGTGAACCCTCTGACTGGTGCTTCATAAAAATTGGACCTGACCCCTTCATTAAATGAGGAGTCTAAGAGAGGGCTAAAGACATAGGTGGAAAATCCTCCATGCGCACATGTTTTCTCTCTGGGTATCACAAAACATCTGGGTAAGCACAGACACTGTAGGATATTACTGATAAATGAAACAATATACACAAGTATTTGACAAAATGACTAAATAATGGAGTGGACATGAAGATCTGAATACTTTGTTTTTCCTTATCAAAGGCAGGTCACATGATAAAAATCTGAAGATTCTGGCACGTGGAACCATTATTAGTAGATAAATAACCACCATTTATTGAGAATTTGTTACGTACTATGTCATTTTACAGCTTATTCCTTATGGTTTCTGTAACACTCCTATGGGGCCACTACTATCATTCATCGTCATTTAACTAATCGCAGGATCGCAGGCTCGGAGAGGTCACCCGTGCCCACCAGGTCAACCGGTGGGTGAATGAGGGGAGTCTGATTCTGCAGCCCACCTGCTTCTCCTACCAGCAAGCCACCTCCCTCTACAAGACAAAAGAGGCATGGCTCCTCAAACAGTTACCCTTTGATAGAGCAAAGTCTTAGTGGGAGTTAGCGCAGGAATGAATGTAACTGGGTAACTGGAACAAAGGAAAAGTGAATTATTAGTAGCAGGGCAGGGAGCGATGGCAGAAAGCTCAAAACAAGAGCACACAGGGGTCAATTCCCACTGGCAAGGTGCTGCTGCCAAGAAGTGTATTCAATGCCAGGTCCACAAGACAGAAGGCACTCATGCCTGCCTTCATTCTGAGGGCACATCTTCCTCCCCTCAGTCTCTGCTGGCCCATGCGGGCCCAGCTCTGCCTCACCCTGCGGTTCTTAGGGCTCTTACTGCAGGGAAAGGCTGGAGGTACAGGAGTGGCAGAGCTGAGCACCAGGCACAGATCCCATGAGGACGGTGCGGGCCAGTGTGGCCGGCTCTTCACTCTGGCACTTTCCGAGGTCTCCTCCACGGAACAGCCCGCGTTTTTATTTATTTATTTTAAATTGTGAACAGAAAACAAACAGCAAAATGAGCAAAATAACACAAGCATGGTATTTCACAGTGGCTGAAACTATAAAGATGAACTAATCAGCATCACTCCTTCTTGGGAGAAGTGCCAGCCAGCCTGTGAAATGACAGTATAAGATTTTGTTATTTAGGGGAACAGTCAACAACTGTTTCACATTAACACAGGGGAATGAGCCACTCTTCAGAGCATATCCAGGGAAGATGAAGCAACTCTAACTTACTGGAAACAAATTATTTCTGTAAGATACATCCAACACCCAGTCAGTTTTTCATAACTCTAACACGAAACCTGTGGAAAACAAGTAACCTTCTCCCTACACCCGAAGCAAAATAAAACAAACACAACTATGCATCACCTAAAATCCCTTCCTGAACCAGCAACTCCCACAACTCATCATAACAACACACGTGTTCTCCCACAGCTTTGCTTTTTCATGTTCAGCTGGCTAATTTATAATAACTATCTGATATGTATTTTTCAAATGTTCACTGTATAGTATTAACAGAATATCACTTAAAATGACAAAGTTGTCACAATAAAATGTCGGGGGAAAACCCCAAACACTGTACACCTGTAGCTTTCCTAGTTACTCATTTTGCTCCTAGTTACTCAGCTTGCTCATAAATGCAGAGAAATTTCAGATGCAGGTTTAATAAAGATGGTTTTATTTTGGTTTTTGTTTTTTTTTTTAAAGATTCTATTTATTTATTTCCAGAAAGAGAGTGAGAGAGTGAGGATGAGAGTACAAGCAGGCAGAGCAGGCAAAGGGACAAGGAGACTCCCCACCGAGCAGAGAGCCCGACACAGGACTCGATCCCAGGACCCCGGGATCACGACCTGAGCTGAAGGCAGGCGTTTAACCAAATGAGCCACCCAGGGGCCCATAAAGATGGCTTTATATATTTATTAGAGTTTCACATTTCAAACTACATTAAAGCACAGATGGACATAAAATATATGTGAAATTAACTTGGCTAAATGCTGACACTTTCTCCCTTTTTCCCCAAATCTCACAGCTAGCTTCTGGTGTATGCTGCTGAGGGTGTGGGCAAAGGCCCGGGAGAAGACAGGCTAGCCACTCCCCTTTACCCTCTCCCAGAGTCCTGCTGACTACACACGACCCATGAGAGGCTCCGGAGAGACAATCCCTGTCTTCTCCCTGTTCTAGGAGAACATCTGAAAGGAACTTTCAGACATGACAGCTATTAATTACTGCCATCCTAGCAAAAACAATGAAAGTTCTTTTACCATCATTGTGCAAATCTGGCTTATGTCAACAATGGATTGACAAAGATGTTCCTTTGAAAAATTAAGTTTGAAATACAAATATTAAAATCAAGCCATACTGTCAGTATTTGAAATGGAAAACTCTTTAAACACTGGAAACATAATACGCATCAATTACAAATTTAAAATATATACTGCAGATTTTTCTAGGACAGATATTCAGCTAGCTCACTGCTAATTCTTAGACTCTTAAAAAAAGCAACAAAAATTAGTTGAAAACTCGATGTGAGGGGAGGAAATATAAGGTGAGAAGTGCCACAATCTTATGGCATAATCGCTGAGAAGCAGCCCAGGAACACACACGACCGATTTCAAGGACGGGCCACGTGGCGCCAAGCCGGTCCGCCGGCAAGACCTGCGCGAGTTGCCAGCAGGTGAGGACAAAGGGTGTGAAGGCAGCCCCACGACAAATCTAAAAATCGAAACACTTTTAGAGAGACAGGCCCCTCTTCTCACGGGCTGTCCCACAGAATGGTCAGATGCCATCTTGGCTTTTATCTGATGAGAGCAAATCTGGACAAAGAAGGCAGAAATGATCACGATTACCTAACCACTAATGACCTTCAACCATCAGCAAGAATTTAGTGAAAGAGAAGGCAAAAGTGAACATAAAGGAAGAAAGATCGGAGGGGTCAAGGATAACCTGAGTGGGAGAAGTCCCCAAGTGAGCGACTATGGGGAGCAAACACCTGCTGAGAGCAGCAAAATGGGCCCACAGGACTTGGATGGAATGAGCCCATCTACTCCTCCCAACCCCCTTAGAAAGCAGCAGCATCAGTGCCCTTCATGCAGACAGGCAAACAGAGGCCCCAAGTCAGGGCCAGTCAGGCATGGGGCCCGCTCCTCCTGCCACCCTCAGTCCACCAGGGGTCCCCAGCCCTGCTCCCTACTCCCACCCCCCATGTGCACACCTGGATTTCGCTGAGCCTCTCTACCTTATGCTGCCAACAGTGATACGGCGGCTGGAGACGGGGATGGGCGCAGAGCCCTGCTGTCCTCAGAGTCCCGGCCCCTGGCCCTAGCCGGGGAACACAGTGATAAACACAGTGATGAACAGGTGCATCTCATGCGAAACAGGTATGGCCCCGATTAGGCGGAGGGAGCCTGGGGAAGGGCTCCCACACAGCTGCACAAGGGTCTGCCTCCGGCGCCCAGGGGCGAATCCTGCTCCCCCACCCCCCTCCTCCCATTCTCTCAGATGACAGGAACACAGCAGCACTCAGCCCTCAACCCCAAGTTCACTCACTGTGCAGCAGAACAACAATCCCGATAGAGGTTCATGTTAAAAAGCATGTGGGTGATGAAAGACCTGGCATGGGAGCTCTAGAAAACTCCACCAGCCTCCCCTCTCCTCCAGGCCACCACAGCAGCCCCCCGCAGAGGAGAGCAAAGGCACACTCGTGCCAGACACACCGTTCTTCACTGAAGGAAAGCCCAGTGCAAGAACTAATGGAAAGTTCCCAGAATTCAGAGAGGACATGAAATCAATACATGAGACGCAATGAGGCGATGATAAATCAAAACTTAAACATGAAGAAGACTGCAGAGCTAAGAAACCACTAAGGACCAAAATAACATTACCACAGAACTAATAAATGAAGTAGAAACAGCATCTCATAAAAGAAATAATGCAAAAGACATCACGCTAAAGGCAAAATATTTGAAAAGAAGGTACTCTGTGCACATGAGTAGGTGAGAAGCTAAGCAAACAAACACAGGACGATCATTTAGCAATGAAAACGGCTGCTCCTTATGGAGCGTAAGCCCACAGGCTGTGGATAAAAAGCCTCATGATGAGGATGGCAAACTGAAGGCTGGGAGGGGTTTGGGTCCCTCATTGTCCACACCAGCAACTGCCTCCCCGAATCCTCAGAGGAGACGCCCAGGCCCTGTTTCAGCTGGGTTGGCCCAGATCTCCAGCCCCTGGACCTCCTGCCTGCCCCTCCCCAGTCCTCAGCCCCTTAATCCTCTGCTTCCCTCCTCTCCACTCTAGTCTTCCTGCTACTGGAAGTCTTCCGCTGCATTTGGGCTAGGAGTAATCTTAAATTTCCTCCTTAATCTTGCCATTCCCTTCATTGTTCATTGCATGCAACAGGCAACCCTCGGCCATGCACAAAGCGGCCCTTTTCCCCTCTGATTCTGCATCCAGACAGCACCACATGGCTGCAGGAAATCTCGGGGTCTAGGAATGATGCCGCCCAGAGTTCAGCCCAGGTGCGCGGGCACAACCCTGGTCAGGGGAAGCTCTGGTGAGTATCCACCTCTCCTGTACCCCCCACAGGTGGACCCATGTGGCATGGCTCCTGTACCCTGTCTCCAAAAGGCATCTGTCTCCTCTCTAGTCACACAGGCTCTGCAGGGTCTCCGGCGTCCCCTCCCTCCCTCATGGACATCTGCCTTGGCCTCACATAGGCACTCAAGCAATACCTCCATTCCCAGCATCTCCACCTATCTGGACAGGCACTGTCTACTTCCTGCGCCCTTCCTCATCCACCCACACTGCTCATCTCAGAAACAGGAAGCGCCCCTTTTGCAAATCCCTCTATTTCTACCAGGATCCGAGACCTTGGGGGTCACCATATTGTTTTGTTTTGTTTTGTTTTTATTATGATATATTAGTCACCATACAATAAATCATTAGTTTTTGATGTGCTGATCCACGATCCATTGTTTTCGTGTAACACCCAGTGCTCCATGCAGTACGTGTCCATCACCGGGCTAACCCATCTCCCCACCCCCCTCCCCTCTAAAACCCTGTTTGTTTCTCAGAGTCCATAGTCTCTCATGGTTCGTCTCTCCCTCCGATTCCCCCCCTTCATTTTTCCCTTCCTTCTCCTAATATCCTCCATGCTATTCCCATGTTCCACAAATATGTGAAACCATATGATAATTGACTTTCTCTGCTTGATTTATTTCACTTAGCATAATCTCC
>NW_028040058.1:0-479 GCF_054177405.1 Leptonychotes weddellii | reverse complement strand
ACAGCCTCATGTGCTGGGGATGGGGCACAGACTCCCAGACCAGTAGCTGCAGGGGAAATGACTTTAGGGCAGCCCCTGGGATGGAAACCTGGAGGAGCAGGGTTGCACAAGTGAATGGGGAGCAGCTGGTGGTATTAGAAGCACAAACGGCAGAGACATGCCCCAACCTGGAGGCAGGACTGGGAGTGCTGCGGAGGGACGCACAACCCAGGGCGCTGCAGTTTATAGCAACACAGACAGAAAGCACAGGAGATAGTGTGGCCTCGGGAGCTCACTGAAGAACAGACTGCCATCTCTCTGCTCTGAGGCAGAGGGTTGAAAACAGTCTCTTTTGCTCTGACTCTCAGAAGAGATGTGGAAAGCCGCCAGAGAACAAAAGCCCCAAAAAACTGGTCCCACACTGAGCCCATCCACCACGACAGGGGTGCAGGGCAACTCTGCCCAAACAGGATTGCCTGAGTAACAGCATGGCAGGCCCC
>NW_028040057.1:0-479 GCF_054177405.1 Leptonychotes weddellii | reverse complement strand
TTAAATCCTAATTCCATCACTTGCTAGCTAACATTTATGAAGAGTTTACAAGACACCAGGAAACATTCTAGGTGTTTTGCATGTATTTATTTATTTAATTCCCACAACTCTGTGAAATAGTAGGTCCTACTACTCCCCCATTCTACAGATAAAGAAACTGAAGACCAGAGTGGTTAAATAACTTGCCCTAGTCTACCTACAGGAAATAAGTGGTATAGCCCAGGCTACCTAGCTACAAAGCTCATGTTTTTCACCACTCTGTTAATATTATTAAAGTCAGTAATAAACTACCTGATCAGGATAAATAATTGAATTGCATTTGTATGTAAAAGAAACTTTTAATTTTCAATAATCCTTTTAGTCTTGCAAGAAAAGAACTTGAGGCTGTTGTAACTGTGGCTGAAGCATCTAGACTCTAGAAGATGTCATTATGTCAGATTCTACAGGTTCGTGTGTAAAGCAGAACCCAGACAGGGTGA
>NW_028040056.1:0-479 GCF_054177405.1 Leptonychotes weddellii | reverse complement strand
AATACATTATATGTTAAAAAAAGAGAAGAAGATAGTAGGAAGGGAAAAATGAAGGGGGGGACGTCGGAGGGGGAGATGAACCATGAGAGACTATGGACTCTGAGAAACAAACTGAGGGTTCTAGAGGGGAGGTGGGTGGGGGAATGGGTTAGCCTGGTGATGGGTTTTAAAGAGGGCACATATGGAATGGAGCACTGACTGGGTGTTATTCAGCAAAGAATGAATCATGGAACACTACATCAAAAACTAATGATGTAATGTATGGTGATTAACATAACATAATAAAATTTTAAAAAATGGTCGTAACATCTCAAAAAAAAAGGTAAGAAACAAGAAGGCAAAGGGTATGTTGTTCCTCTATCAAAAGATTGACAAATAATACATTTAATTTTCTAAATAAGAATTAATGAAAATAAATATATAGAAATATTTAAACTATATAAATACATAAATAATATCTAATAATTTCATTGCATAAA
>NW_028040055.1:0-479 GCF_054177405.1 Leptonychotes weddellii | reverse complement strand
GAGCACCCATGAAACCAGCCTGAGATGTAAGAAGATCTGGATCTCTACAAACAAAATATCGCAGGTGGTTGGTTTTGAGGTACGAAGGGGAGAGCCGTGATTCTGCGGGCAGATATTGGAGGATAAATGGCAGCAGGAGGGTGCCTGGCCGTGGGGATCCTACACCGCCGGTGAGTGACAGCCTTGCGCACTGCAGACGGGCACAGACTCACAGACTGGTAGCGGCGGGGAAAGGACTTTAGGGCAGCCCCCAGGGTAGAAACCTGGAGCGGCGGGGTCACACGGGCGAACTGCAGCCCCCGGGATGGAAACCCAGAGCGGCGAGGTCGCGCCTGCGAACTGCAGCCCCCGGGACAGAAACCCGGAGTGGAGCGGTCGCATGTGCTGGAACTGCAGCCCCCGGGACGGAAACCCGGAGCGGCGGGGTCGCACGCAGGTGAACTGGGAGCGGCTGATGGTTTTAGAAGCACAAAGGGCAG
>NW_028040054.1:0-479 GCF_054177405.1 Leptonychotes weddellii | reverse complement strand
GCAGAACTGTCTGTAGAGTATGAGCTCGAGTGTTAGTCAGTTGTGCTGGCATGGTCAATGTTTATTAACCAGTCAATATCTTTCCCATTCATCTGCTATCCAGACACTCCAACCAAGGAGTCTTTGAAGGTTGAAACAGGGCAACCTGTGTCCTTAGGCACAGCAGACAGGAGAGACTAACAGGAAGACAGGATGGCAGGCAGGAGGCCCTTGGGGCTCATCCTTGTCCCCACAAGTGTTAGAGGAGCTTCCTGAGATGCAGGTGGATCCCATTCTTGGACATCAACACAATTCTTGGAGTGGGAACAGGGACCTTGAGAGGATCTGGTGCCAGCTCAAAGCGGAGCAGGGTCAGGGCCACTGCCACCTTCAGCTCGTTCATGGCAAACTGCTTCCCGATGCAGTTCCTGGGTCAGGGAGGGAAACGGAAATGAGGAGTGGCCTCAAACCCCCTGCTAGGAACAGCACATTCAGGCCCC
>NW_028040053.1:0-479 GCF_054177405.1 Leptonychotes weddellii | reverse complement strand
GACTTCTGGGCTGGGAAAGTGGGCCTCAGACCCTCTCTCTGCCCTGGACCTTACAAGTGACACCTGCTCTCTGCCCTGGTTCTACAGAGGCCCTTGATGGTCTGTGGCTGTGTTCATGGCTCTATAAGGACTGGGAATTGCCCCTACTGACCTGGGCCTTTCTCACTGGTCCCCGGGTCCCAGCCTCACCGTCCCCCCAACTTTGCTGAGAGTGTAAGGTCACTGCTGTGTGTTCTCTAGCCCACCTCTGACAGGCATGTGCAGGCCCACTATTATCATCCCTGCATCACAGATGGGGAAACTGAGGCCCGTAGGGTTGAATAACTAGATCCCCCATCTCTTTTTGGCACAGGTGGTTTGCGATCCAGGCAAAGTCCACCCCTCAACCAGCACAGCCTAGTGGTGGCAGTAATATTCAGCCTTCCAACAGAGCAACTGCTGGGACCCTACCTCTCTACGTATGTGTATACCTACCCCCC
>NW_028040052.1:0-479 GCF_054177405.1 Leptonychotes weddellii | reverse complement strand
TCCCCACTGCTGGGCTGGCGAAGTCCGTTCTGGAGAAAACAGTTTCCTTTCCTCTCTTTTTATCTGCTCTGGAGGGGCTTCCCATTGTGCATAGCTGGGGCCAGAATTTAGATCCAGTGCTGACCTGGAGATCTTGAGCCTCCTACTCCAGGGAAGCTAGGGACTTTCAGAGGTATAGCCTCAAAGTTATGGGGTGTGCAGTAGTTGCCAGTAGAAAGTGGAAGGTCAGGTCAATTTCAGGCTCCTGGAGGCCAAGGACGGGGGCTCCTGTAGGCAGCAACACAAACTGGGAATGTCATTAATAGGACACCTGGAGAACTGACGGGGCCGAGGAGGGGGCCCCAGGACAATCAAGTTCTTGGGAATCTCCTCTCTCTTTCGCCCTTGCTGCTGGAGGGTTTTGAAGGACAGTGAAGCAGTTAATTCTGTGTGAAGTCGGGTTTATTTCCTTTACTCTTCCCCGAAGGGAACAGAAGGAA
>NW_028040051.1:0-479 GCF_054177405.1 Leptonychotes weddellii | reverse complement strand
GTCCCAAGCTGGAGCCTGCAAACCAAGGGGGTCCGGGAGCCTCTGCCAACAAAGCATATCTACTTCCAGTCACCTCTTCAGCCCAGAACATTTTATTCTAGTGAAATCTCTCTCCTGCCCCAGTTCACTCACTGCAAAAATCAACATAATTTATCTTCTGGAGGGAAGGGTGCAGACTTCAGCTTGGTGGTTCTTTTTTTTTTTTTTTGGCTCAAGCAACAGCTCAGCCTAAGTCCTTTGAAGAAAACGGTGGGAAAAGGCTAGAGTAGGTTGCCAAATTGCAAGTTTGAAAATAAAAGCCCACGTGGATATCATCTCAAAGGTTGGAGAGAAGATTGCCTTAGTGTTCTGGAGAGACAGGAAAGGAGGTTTCCAAATCCGTGTTTTGTTTGACCTATTTCTGTTGGAATCACTGACTTTTAACACTTTTATGAACCTTAGGATCAGGGGATCTTGGAATTTTGTATATTCCCTTAGAG
>NW_028040050.1:0-479 GCF_054177405.1 Leptonychotes weddellii | reverse complement strand
GAAATCATGGAAAATAATAAAACATCAAGGTATGTACTATTTGAAACAAAAAGATGGAAAATTTGAATTAAAAGAATGGTAAAAGAGATTTCATGCTGAGTCTGTTGGCTATTTTATTAACTTTGGACAAAATAGACTTTAAGGCAAAGGCATTGCCCAAAATAGTGTTATGGACTGCAGTATTGTTTTCAATAATTTATAGCCCCTCCCTGAAAGAGGCCTGTATTTCCCACCCCATGGACTTCAGGCTTGGTCATTGAAACATGAATGGAAGTTTGGGGCACCTGGGTGGCTCAGTTGGTTAAGCGACTGCCTTCGGCTCAGGTCATGATCTTGGAGTCCCTGGATCGAGTCCCGCATCGGGCTCCCTGCTCGGCAGGGAGTCTGCTTCTCCCTCTGACCCTCCCCCCTCTCATGTGCTTGCTCTCTCTCATTCTCTCTCTCTCAAATAAATAAATAAAATCTTAAAAAAAAAAAAA
>NW_028040049.1:0-479 GCF_054177405.1 Leptonychotes weddellii | reverse complement strand
TTGGTTTCAGCTCAGGTCCTGATCTCAGGCTCATGAGATCAAGCCCTGCATGGGGCCCCGTGCTCAGCACTGAGTCTGCTTGTCCCTCTCCTTCCCCCTCTGCTCTGCCCCTGGCGCGCGCTCTCTCTCAAATAAATAAATTAAATATTTTTAAAAATGGAAAGATATTCCATGCTTATGGATTGGAAGAATTAATATTGTTAAAATGGGGGTGCCTGGTTGCCTCAGTTGGTAGAGCATGTGACTCTTGATCTTAGGGTCATGAGTTCAAGCCCCACACTGGGCCTAGAGTTTACTAAAAAATGTCCATGCAGCCCAAAGCAATGTACAGATTAAATGTAATCCTTATCAAAATATCAACAGCATTTTCCGCAGAACTAGAACCAATAATAGTAAAATTTGTATGGAACCACAGAGGACCCTGAATAGCCAAAGCAATCTTGAGAAAGAAGAACAGAGCTGGGGACGCCTGGGTGGCT
>NW_028040048.1:0-9721 GCF_054177405.1 Leptonychotes weddellii | reverse complement strand
ACTGATATGAGGAATTCTTAATCACAGGAAACAAACTGAGTGTTGTTGGAATGGAGGGTGGGGTGGGAGGGATGCGGTGACTGGATGATAGACACTGGGGAGGGTATGTGCTCTGTTAAGCACTGTGAATTGTGCAAGACTGTTGAATCTCAGATCTGTACCTCTGAAACAAATAATGCAATATATGTTAAGAAAAAAAAAGAAGAAGAAGAAGGTAGCGGGAGGGGAAGAATGAAGCGGGGGAAATCGGATGGGTGGACGAACCATGAGAGACGATGGACTCTGAAAAACAAACTGAGGGTTCTAGAGGGGAGGGGGGGTGGAAGGATGGGTTAGCCTGGTGGTGGGTATTGAGGAGGGCACTTTCTGCATGGAGCACTGGGTGTTATGCACAAACAATGAATCATGGAACACTTCATCTAGAACTAATGATGTAATGTATGGGGATTAACATAAGAATAAAAAATAAATAAATAAAAATATTTTTGTTTTACACTCTGGAGGCATGCTGAGGACCCTCTGAAAACCAAACCCTCTTCCTGTAGCAATACGTCCATGCCCCACCATCATCAGTGACTGCACATGTTCACACAATCCCAGGTCCCCCCCAGACCCACCCCCATCTGAGTCAACTTCCAAGGGAGATGTCTATTAGCTGACGTTTGAAAAAGCTTCCCTAATAATAGCTTTATATGCAATAGCCCCAAACTGGAAACCACCCAGACATTCTTCACAAAACAAACTGTGGTACATCCATACCGTGGAATGATGTCCAGCAATAAAAAGGAGCAGACTAGTGATACACGCAACAGCTAGGGTGGATTTTCAGAGAATTGTGCCAAGTGTAAAAAAGCTAATTTCAAAAGGTTACATATACACCATATGATTCCATTTATATAACATTCTCCAAATGACAGAATTACAGACAGAGAAGAGATCAGGGGTTGTCAGAGGTCAGGGATAGGGTTGGGTGTGGGGTTGACGGGGTCGGAGGTAGGTGTCGTCACAAGAGGGCAACACGGGGACCCTTATGCCAATGGAACCATGCTGTATCTTGACAGGAGGTGGATATGAAAACCTACAAGTGTGAAAATATTGCATGAACACACACACAAATTGGTATATGTAAAACTGAAGAAATCTAAGATTGGTAGATTATATTACTGTCAATTCCCTGGCGTGATGTTATACTACAATTTTGAAATATGTTAACACTGGGAGAAACTGGAGAAGGGTACGCAGGACCTCTCTGTATTCTTTATTACAGCTGCTTAGGAATCTATAATTATATCCAAATAAAAAGTTTAATTTAAAAAAACATTCTTTAAGCCTCTCTAGTGATTCTGTTCGATCAGGAATGAGAACATCTGCCTTATTTAGCTTTTTTTGTATTCAATGTCCCAGTCAATATAGTCCACACACCTCCGCCCCTTTCAAGGGTCAAGAAGAAAATGCGCTCCCATTCAGGGTGTGGATGTCCATGCCTGGCCCAGTGCTAGCCAGACAACAGACAATTCCCTTATTGCTAAGCAATGGAAAGGCAGGAACTTGGGACAGGCCCAGGCTCTCCCACTCACCAGTTCTGCAACTTTGAACAAAGCATCGAACCTCACCAATGTCTCTGCAAAGTGGCACATTAGTTACACCTGCTTTAAAAGGCGGCTGTAGGTTGGAGATAGGGAGGGGATAAGCCTGAAAAATGGAAGTTGCTCGGTGGTAGAAGCTGTGGTCAAATATTTGCTGGGGGTAGGTCTTCACTTCCACTCGGGGCCCCCGCAGCGCATGCATACACCTGCGCACAGCCGAATCTGCGCCCCTCCCCGCCCAATCCTCCAGGTACAGGGTTTAGGAGTCAAGGTTGGTTCCAAGGTTTCTCTGTGTCTGTAAGACCCGCTGTATATCTAAAGGGCTAACACAGGGAAGAACTTCTAAAACGATTTCCCCTCCTGAGTCAGACACTGGTACGCTCCAAGCCTACAGCCCCAAAGGTGAGGTTGGAAGTGAATTTAACTAGGATGTGTCTGATGTTTTCCCAGCTCATGCTTAATATGATACAAGGCCTTTCTCTCTGTTGATTGGAGCCTTCCCGTAGTCTGCAGTGCGGACAACCCAGCTGCCCTGCCCTGTGTGCGCAGCCCCCTCCCTGGGTGTGCGTGTGAGTCCGCACACGTGCACGCACGCACACACATGTGCACGCACACTCCTGGGCCGCACTGGACTCGGATTCTGCGGGGAGAAGGGGCGGGTGCGGATGCCAAGGCCGCTCCCCGCGTGAGTGCCCGGTCCTCGGTGGGCCCATCCCCTCACCTGGGCCAGGCGGAGGGAAGGGAGGGAGGAGGCAGAGGCAGCTGGGACGCAGGCTCTTTCATTATTTATGAAGCTTTCGTTATTTCATGTATAAATAATCGATGACGGCAAAGTGTGGCGCGCACCGCCGTGGAATATTCATGAGCCGCGTTTGCGGGGCTGTGGGCGGCGGTGGCCGCAGATGTGCGCGCGCTCTCACACGCCCGCCTCACTCGCGCCCCCAAATAAACCCGGTGGTAATAAAGATTTCAGCTGCCAGGCGGGGAGGGAGGCAGCCGGAGCGCGCTCGCGGAGTCAGGAGCCAAGCGCCCCGACCTGTCGCCTGTAGCAGAGGGAGGAGGTGTCCCCCTGACGGCCTGGCCAGCCGGCCAGCCAGCCAGCCAGCCAGCCGGGATTAACCAGGGGCTCCCCGGGAAAGATCAGGGGATCAGGAATCCTGCCCCGCTGCGCGTGTGCCCCAGAGACCCTCCCCACCCCCGCCCTCGGCCGCTGCACACTCGGACTCCTGCATGGTTCCTGCTGTCCAGATCCAGCGAGCAGGAGGACCTGACCTCTGCCCAGCGTGGGGCCCCGCAAGGGTCGGGGGAGGGACAACTTGGCCCCCAACCGCCCCCCTTCCCTCCTGAGGCTGACCCTTACTTGCCCCTCGGCCCCCACCCCTCCTCCCATTCCAGGCTGCAACTTCTTTAAGTTCTCTGACTTCTAATGCATTCTCTCCTGCCGTTTATGCTATTCCCTCTGCTTGAAACACTTTTCCATGTCCCACCAAGGCCTGGCTAGTGCCTGCTCACCCCTCAGGTCTCCAGGTAGATGTAGATAGGGAGACGCCAGCTCCTCTGAGTCACCTTCCCTAACCCCGGAAGCTGGCCTCGGTCCCTCCTCAGGGCCTGGGGACTTGGACACCCCTCTTCCCGCACTCACTCCATCCTATTGTAAGGATCTCTTTGTTAATGTCCCCCCTGCCCCAGCACACACACTGCACTGTAAACTGTGGGGTGATGGCGGGCTTTGGCACCCCACAGACCTCAGTTTGAGTCCAAACTCTGCCACTTGCTAGCTGTGTGTCCTTAGCCAAGTTATTGAACCTCTCTGTGCCCGGATTTCTTCTTCTGTAAAGCTGAAATAATACAAACAGAACCAACCTCCTAGGGCGGTAGGAGGATTTAATGCACCCATCCAGTGAAAGTGCTTGGCCCAGCGCCTGCCCAGGGCTCACTAAGCGGACAGGCCCTGGTTCCATCTCCACAGTTCCAACACCCCCAAAGCTCTGAAAACCGAAAGGCTTTTCAAAACTCATTTGGCAGCAGAACCTGAACTAAACTGACCTTGGAAGTACTTATGGTCTTTATTTATCCACTTGCTGGAACTATTCATATGTATTTTGCTACAGAAATATGAATATGTTGGAGTGTTCCATAATATACAGGACATTACATTTCTAAAATCTGGAAAATTTTCAGAATCTGAAATGCATATAGCCCCAAAGTTCTCTAAGAGGGACTGTGGACCAAGAGCATTCTCGTGATTTTTATTATCCAGAGCATAGTACTAGTCAACCCCTGACAGCCGGCACCATGCCTGCCACAGAACAGCCCTCCGTCAGTACCAGGAGATGGTTGGGATAGTGATGGAGTTAGTCCTGCTTCTCTGACTTCTGGGAGACTGTCCTCTCACCCATTCCCTCAGAGCCTGCAGCCCCAGGCCCCTTGCTGTTGGTAGCAGGAGGGGGGTTAAATTAAAACTGTCTCCTGGGGCACCTGGGTGGCTCAGTCGGTTGAGAGTCTGCCCTCGGCTCAGGTCATGATCCCAGGGTCCTGGGATGGAGCCCCTCGTAGGGCTCCCTGCTCAGCGGGGAGTCTACTTCTCCCTCTCCCTTTGCCCCTCCCCTCCGCTCATGCTTGCTCGCTCTCTCTCTCTCTCTCTCTCTCTGTCTCGCACGCGTGCGCGCTCATACACTCTCAAATATATAAATAAATAAAATCTTAAAAAAAAAACCAAAACCCTGTCTCCTGGCCTGTCTGAGCCCTGGTTTTGCACAGGGAGCCAATCCCTCCTGCCAAACCACGACTGGGGAGCAGGGAGTTGCTGCCCCTGTCCCTGCTCCTGGTTAGTGGCTCCATTCTTGGAGGAAGGCAGTGGAATGCTCTCTGGCCCCTCCCACAATGGCATCAGAGGAAGAGCCTGGAAAAGAAGGACCCATGAAATGAAGCTGAGCATGGATCTGTGCTGGGTCCGAAGGTATAGAGATGGTGTGGATGCTAGAGACAGCAGTGACAGTAGGGGGTATAGACAGACCATGTAGATACAGATAGACGATGGTAGAGATAGAGATGGGGAGAGATGGCTGTAAATATCCCATCATTTTTTTCCATCCTCACACCAAGCTCATGGGGTGGGTGCTGTTAAAGTTTAGTATGTCCTACTAAATAAACTCACCACTTTCCCACCTGAGTTCGGATCCAGCTGAGAGAGAGACACACTGGAACCCCATCGATAAAGGTAAAACGCCAGGTCTAGCACCTGCCAGAAGCTCAGTTGCAGAATGTGTGACAAGGGGGGGAAAGCCTGGGAGCCTTACATCCCTCCTCGGGGAAATAAGAAGCCCATTTCATAGACGAGGCATCTGAAGTTGTGACTGGAGGCCCGGAATTCGAACCCAGGTCTGTCTCCACTTCATTACTCTACCTTGTTGCTCTCAACAGATCCCAGAAACAAGGGCTCAGGACCTCCAGGAACCCATGATAAAATGGGGTCCCCTCTGAAACAACATCAGGGGCTGGGAAGCCTGCAGCAGAGCCCTGGGATCTGGCCAAAGGCTGCTCCATCATATCCCTCATCTCTCCATCCCTGCTCCTCCCCCTTACCCTTCCTTTCTCCTCCCTGTCTTTATTCTTCTCTGTCAGATCAGCATTGCTCATTTCCCTCTGGTTACCGTGCTTGGTGAGGCAGTTCTCCTGGTTTCATATCTGATCTGCACACCTGAGCCAAGGAAAGGACTTGCTTGCAAAAGCCACTTCCATCTCCAGCTCATTAAACAGCAGGTACTCCTGTCGGGGTTCACCAATCACAAGCCTGATCCGTGTCTGACAACTGGAACAAATCCCAGGAGGGATTCCAACAGCCCCCACCTGTGGGGAGGGCAGGGGCCCCCGGAGCCGGAAAGCCCCATCTCCCTTGGCGGCTGCCCTGATTCTGTCTCATATCCTAGAGTTGTGGTCAGTTTATAAATCAGGCAGAGAAAGCTGCCTGGAGTTCAAGGAATGGGGTCCCAAGTCCAGAGAGGAGGTCGTTGCTGCTTCCCAACCCCCTGCAAAAAATGTCTCCCTTTATGAACCAACCCCGTGTCGGCTTTCCAGAATCCTGAGGCTGCATCTGAGCTCAGCAAGAAGAGCCCTGTGATTGATTAGGGATGTCTGCTGCAGCTGTGGCCTGGGAGGTAGCCATGTGTTCACTTTCTCAGCATTTATGATACCTTTGGAGATGGACGGCCATTAGGGGAGGGACCGTGTGATTGTGTCACTCTGGGCTGGGGGATTGCGTGTGTGTGTGTGTAATTTTGAAAGATACACGTTTACAAAGCTGCTCATCAATCAGTGATCAGCGAAATCCCTTTCTTCCACACCATATGGCCCGTATGACCTCCAGCAAGCACAGAACCTTCCAGAGCTTTGTTGCCGAATTTACAAAATGAAGGTAAAGCTGCCAGTTGGGACAAGGTTGAACACATTTAAAGTCCTCTCTCACTTACGGCAATAAAGAATTTAGTTATTTTTAATTGTTACTAAAAAGCCATACATTCTACAGGCCAGAAACAGGCAAGGTAAGCAGCGTATGGAGTCTCAGACGTGCTGGTCTCCAGGTCCCGAACAAATAGAGGAGGCAGGAAATTCAGTTCCTCCAGGATGTTGGAACCAAAGGGCTTCGTGATGCAGGTGAACCCCACTATCAAAATTCTGCACGAGTATGGCATTTCCTTGGGGCACTAGATGAAGTCCTTACAGCGGGCTACATTTCCTCAATGGCCTCTTCTCCTTTGCTCCACTCTAACCACTCTCACCGCACCCTGCTGTTCCTCACACTCACCAAGCACACTTCTGCCTCAGGACCTTTGCACTTGTTGTTCCTGCTGCCCAAACACTCGCTCCTGCCCCAAATATCTTTGCAGCTCACTCCCTCACTTCCTGCAGGTCTCTGTTTCAAATGTTACTTTATCAGAGCGGCCTGTCCTGACCACCTTTTATAAAATAGCCTCTCCTGCGCAATCACTCTCTATAACCCTCATCCTGTCTCGTTTTCTCATAGTACATATATGTTTCTTGTCTGTCACCCCCCCCATTAGAATATTAGCTCCATGAGGTTAGGAATGCTGTCTGTTGTGTGAATTGCTCTATTTCCAGCACCTAGAAGGGGGCCTGGCATGGAGCAGGGCTTCAGGAGATGTGCATTGAATGGGTCAGTGAGGGTCAGGCATTCCATTTTTTTTTTAAGATTTTATTTATTCATTTTGAGAGAAAGAGAGACAGAGCACAAGCAGAGGGAGAGGCAGAGGGAGAGGGAGAAGCACACTCCCCGCTGAGCCGGGAACCCGATGCAGGACTCGATCCCAGGACCCTGGGATCATGACCTGAGCCGAAGGCAGACACTTAAACATCTGAGCCATCCAGGTGCCTCCAGGCATTCAATTTTATGGAAAGAAACTGAGGCACAGAAAGGTAGAGGATTTGCCCAGTTATAAGAACTTTCTAGAGAGAACTTCCTGGAGAGTCCTCTGGGCCAAGCCCCATGCAGAGCGCTTTACATACGCTGTCCTTTAAACCCTCACAGTGACCTCCTGTGACGCAGGACTGTCCCCATTTTACAGATGAAGACGAGCCAGGGGGAGTGATTGTTCAAAGCACAGAGCAGGTCGGAGGGGAGCTAGGATCTGAGGCCATCCTGCATGACTCCTTGCTCGGTGGCCTCCGGAGCCTGGAATCAAGGTCTTCCGACCCCCAGGGTCGGCCCAAGCCAAGCAGAAGTTTCTGTGTTGAGTGGGTCATAGAGTCCATCCCCCTGTCTCCAGGCAGCTCTATATCTAAATCACCAGACAGAATCTTTCCAAATAAACTCCATGCCAAGGAAGTTCACCATTTCCCTCGTCTCACCTGGCCGATGATAATCCTCGGCACAGTAAGATCTTCTGTCAGCCTAACCTAAATCCCCTTTGCTTCATATTTGACCTCTTTCTTCTCGCCCCACCTTCCTGGGCAAGGCCAGCTGGAGAGCTTCCAACAAGGCACCAAGAGGCTTGGTTGAACTGGGAAGGGAGAGAAGTCCCGGGCTGTGTGCCCCTACAGTTCACCACACACCCGAAAACCCCAGTTCCCAAGGCTGGTGCTGTGTCAGCTCTTCGGGGCCCCGCCCACCATGGTGATTTATGGGCTCTGTCACTCTGCAGGCTGTCCAGGAGACCACAGGAAGCAGCCACCCTCAGGTGGAGGTGGGGTGGGACTCCCCGAAGCGGGGCTCAGGGGTCATCAGGAGTGTGGGGGTGGGGTGGAGGGGTGAGGGGGCAGAGACCTGGGCACTCCAGATGGGGGTAGGACATAGGACGGGGACCTAGCTATAGCCAGAGATGCACAGTCAGAGAGGCCACCCCCCTGCTGGCCCATAGCTGGGGGACGAAGACTGGCAGAGAGTGGAGAACAATGAAGACGGGGTGTTGGGGGGGAATACGTGAAAGTCAGCTGTGTAGAAATCCACCTCGGGAGTTCCTACTTTTCTTTCTTCCAAAGACAAAAGCGACATGAAGGTGACAGCTGGTGAGAGGCCTTTAGCTGAGTTTGTTTCTCTGCAGACATCCCTAGGACCTGGTTGGAATCACAACCTCGGGGCGCCTGGGGGACTCCGGCGGTGAAGTGACTGGTTTCCGCTCAGGTCATGATCTCAGGATCGTGAGATCAAGCCCCAGCCTTGGGCTCCATGCTCAGTGCAGAGCCTGCTTGGGATTCCCTCTCCCTCTCCCTCTACCTGTCCTGCTCATTCTCTCTCTTTCTCTCTGAAATAAAAATAAATCAATCTCTAAAAAAAGAAAAAGAAAGAAAGTAATCACAGCCTAGCAGGCCTCCCCATCAGCTCTCCAGTGTAGGAAGCCGTGGCAGGGGATCAGAATTACGTGTCCTGCCCAGCCGCAGCTGGACGCCCCGCTGTCCCTGCTCTGTCCCTCACTCCCTGGTTCCTGTCTCTGTCCCTGCAGCTTCCTGGCTTCTTGCTGGCCTCCCTCGCCTTAGATCTTTCTTGCTCAGTACTTTGGGCCTTCCTGCCTCCCTCTCGGGCGCTATTCCTCCCTGGGAGCCACTCTCTCCATCAGCCTCCGGGCCCCTGGCACTTTCTACCCCTTCACAAAGTCTCTCCCTACTTGCCCCCTCCTGGTGTGTCCCCCGGGGTCCCCCATCTTTCAGAGGGCATTGGCCTCAGTCTCTAACGCCCACCGACCACAGGTGCTCTGACCCGACCCTGGGTAGTGAGTCCAGGCAGCCTCGGGAGTGGGAGATGGGGTCTCTCAGCCAAGCGCTGCGACAGGAGAGGGAGGCCCCACATCTCCCTGAGCGGCAGGCAGCCTGACATAAAGGCGAGGCAGCCCCCGTAGTTAGGGGAAATAGAGCAGGCAACCAGCGGCTCCCTTTTATCAGGAGTGCATTTGGTATTCCAGGCCAGATCGCACGGAATGCTCAAGATGCTCACAGGCACTCACACGTGCTCGCGCACACGCGGGGACCCGGAGCGCAGTGGACCAGCCCTGAGCAGTCTCGGCCAGCTGGGCCTCAAAACCACACTTGAAAATTCACATCTCCCCACAGGCGTCCGGAGACACCACCCTGCCACCCCCAAGCCAGCCACCGTGGAGATGTCCCCCCTGCCCTCAGTGTAGCCGACACCCAGCAGGCGGGGAGGGCGCTCTGGGCATGTCCACGGCCTGCGGAGGAGGACGAGGGGCCCCAGACTTACACCCGCTCACGCCGCGGAGACGCTAGCTTCTTCCTCACAAGCGCAGAAGCCGGAGGAGGGACGGCTTGCTGGACCAGCCTCTTCAGCTAGAGGAAGGAAGAGATTTGTTCCCAGCACCCCGTGTTGGCCCAGAAACCGGCCCCTCTCCTCGGGGCCACGCAAGGCCATCTGTTTGCCAGGCTCCTGTGATCTCTTTGTTTCCCGGCTTCTTTGTAGCCTCCTTGATTGATGAGACAAGGAAAGACGATCTCTGCTCATTTAACTTACTTTGAAGCTAACTCAAGTTGTTTCAGTAACAAATTAGTCTGAATAAAAAGCAGTTTCCACCTGCTTCCATGGGGGGTGGGGCTAGTGGTTCCACCTGCTTCCATGGGGGGTGGGGCTAGTGGTTCCACCTGCTTCCATGGGGGGTGGGGCTAGTGGTTCC
>NW_028040047.1:0-14977 GCF_054177405.1 Leptonychotes weddellii | reverse complement strand
CTATTACATGCTGGGGTGTTGGCCTGTTTTCCTTCATCTTGGGAGGGGTCCTCTCTGCCTCTAGGACTTGAATGTTTGTTTCATTCCCCAGATTAGGGATGTTCTCAGCTACGATTTGCTCAAATACATCTTCTAGCCCCCTCTCTCTCTCCACTCCCTCCGGGATTCCAATTATTCTGACATTGGAATACCTCATGGTGTCACTTATTCCTCTGAATCTATTTTCTTGGATTCTGAGTTGTTTTTCCCTGGTCTCCTCTTTTCCCTTTTTATGTATTATAGTGTTTTCCAGGTCGCTTATTCTCTCTTCTGTCTCAGTTACCCTAGCTGTTAGATTATCTAGATTGGATTGGATCTCATTGATAGCATTTTTAAGTTCTGCCAATTCACCTTTTATTTTTGCCCTTAGAAACTCTTAATTGACTTCTCCATTCTAGCTATTGTCTTCACAATTGCTAGCCTGAATTCCATCTCCGACATCTTGGTTATATCTGCATCCATTTGTAAATTTCCAGCATAAGTCATAATCTCTGAGTGTTTTCTGTTTTGGGGGCTCCTCCTCCTAGTCATTCTGTTGATGGGTGTTTGAGGGAATGAATAGAGTCCACATTATTGACCAGAACCCAAGCAAGATGCACCTGTTTTCTTGGGACCTTAGGGTTGCTGGCCTCTTGTTTTCCCCAACCTGTCTTCTGCAAGAGGGGCCTGCTGTGCTTACTCAGGCAACCCTGTTTGGGCGGAGTTGCCCTGCACCTTGCCCTGCAAGTTTTGGGGGCTTTTTTTCTCTCGTGCTTTCCCTGGTGGCTTTCTCATCTCTTCTGCCGGTCAGAGGAGAAGAGACCATTTCCAGCCCTCAGCCTCAGAGCAGAGAGACCGCAGTCTGTTCTTCAGTGACTCTCAAGGCCACACCATCTCCGTTTCTCTCCATGCTTCTATAAACTGCTGCGTCCTGGGTTGTGCGCCCCTCTGCAGGTCTCCCAGTCCTGCTTCCCATTCAGAGCCCGTCTCTGCCCTTTGTGCTTCTAAAACAGCCAGTTGCTCCCAGTTCACCTGGGCACATCCCCGCCGCTCCGGGTTTCCGTCCGGAGGCTGCAGTTCAAAGGCGTGACCCTGCTGCTCCCGGTTTCCACCCTGGGGGCTGCCCTAAAGTCCGTTCACTGTTGCTACTGGTCTGCGAGTCTGTGCCCCGTCTGCAGCGCATGAGGCTGTCACTCACCAGCGGTGTGGGATCCCCACGTTCAGGCACCCTCCCGCTGCCGTTTATCCTCCATTATCTGCCTGTGGAATCACGGCTCCCCACTTCGTACCTCAAAACCAACCCCCTGCAATATTCTGGTTGTAGAGATCCAGATCTTCTTACATCTCAGGCTGCTTTCATGGGTGGTCAGAGTGGTCTGGGGACCAGCTCAATTCCGGGGACCAGCTGAAATACAGTCCCCTACTCCTCTGCCATCTCTTCCCCCAGAAAGTATTTTATTTTTAGTATATTCCTGTGTCTAGAGGAAATAGGAAGTGAAGGTGAGGGACCCCTGGCTTTGAGCACCCTTCCACTATCCCTTGTCCTATTACCTGAGGACTTCTCCTGGGTTCCTGAGCTGTGAGATCCTCTTCCCTGAGGTTGATCAATTAGCTGGTCAGCTAACACCTATCCAAGAGTGTTAAGCTTGGGAAACTGGGCTGTGTGTACAAGATGAGATAAATATGGCCTATGGTATATGGTATCGTATGTGATTTGTGGTGTGTGGTATATAGTATGATCTGTGAAAGTGTTTGGGATATGGTATATGTACATGATATGTTATGATATGAGGTATATGGATGGTATATGGTATGTGGTATATATTATGCTTTATGATATGGTAATGGTATGATAATGTATATTGTTTATGTTTAGATGTTTTCACTTTGCTTAGTGTTAAAACATGATCTCTGAATAAATTTGAATTGTGCTTATCCCATCATGTCCAAAATTGCACAGAAAATGGTAAATAATGTTTAGCAGAAAATTTCTTCACTTTATGGGTTCTCCTACCACACCAAAAATGGGGTGTAGTTTTCTAATTTAGGGAAAACAGTGAAGAGATTTTCCTGCTTGAGAATGGAAGTTTTACCTATTTTAGAAGTAATTGTGTTGCCTTCCTGGAAAGTTGTACTCTGAGAACACAGAGTTCAGTGAATTTCTGCACTGTCAAATTAGAGCTACGTATAGAGGATGCGTGCTGGGCTTTACATATAGCTGAAAGGGAAAGCATAAGATTAGAAAAGTGAAATAACTTGCAGCTTCTTTCACTTCTTAGGGGGTTGAGGCTGCCTCCCCTCTCTGCTGGGCCAGCCCTTGGTGTGGTGAAAGGGAAAGGAACAAGTTATGTAATGGCTTGCATTGTTCTCAGTCTGGGATGACTCTCCCTAGACCTCAGGAGTATGTGTGTGCACTTTGCTTTATCCCAGAGCAGGCTTCCCTTGGGATGGTGAGGGATTAAACATGGGGCACCATATGCCTTTATATCTCATTGCTATCTCGTCAGGGTCTGCAAAAAGCACATCAGCATAACTTGTAGATCTCTCAGGCACAGAGTGGCAGTGAGTCAAAGCCCTTCTTCTTCTTTGGCCTAAAGGACAAATGTCACATGAGATTCTTCCCAGACATTTCCCCATTCCCCACTGTTGGAGCAACCAGATTGTGAGTGGGCCTGCCTATAATTACTGTTGACTTCCATATCTGTGGCTCTTCTTCATTCAGCCCTTTAAAGTAATGAGAGTTTCCCGAGCCAGACAACAAGAGATAGAACAAGTTCAGTTTAGACTCTGACTCCCTTTCGTTGGCTCAAACACCCGTTGTGTTTGCTCCTGATATACCTCTCTTCTGTAGTCACAAGAACGCAAAACCTTGAAAATTTCTGCCAGATGACTCTCTCTGCTTTTGCTGTCCAACCCCTGGCCCCATTTCCTCCATCAATTCACAGCTCAGGCTTGCCTGCCTCATCTTCCCTGAGTGTACTGTCATGACCCTTTTTGTTTCCTGCTCATCAATCCTGAGGACTTTTCCTTTCTTTATGCAGTGGATTGTCCCTTCCATCAATCCTGCCCATTAACAACGATGTTTCCTGTGCCTTTCTAAATGGTTTCACCTTTTATGGAAAGCAACTGATTTTTAACTTTTCCCCTGATTGTCATCTTGTTTCACTGTATAATTGTTTCACTTCCCCTGGGATTTTTCTATCATAGGAAAATTATGACAGCCCCCCTTTTTATAATTCCATATTTTAAACTATGTGAAACATGAATTGTCTCGGTTCCTGCTCCCAAAAAGAGACCCTTTTAAATCTGCCAACTGATGTGTTTGGAAAGATTACCTTTTGACCTTATAAAAAGTTTTGACTTGATTATTTATCCCATTGTTCCATAGTGGGCCAGAGTCCTATTTTAGCCAGAGAACAATGGCTAATTATTTTTTGTGATGACGTGCCTTTACTCTGGTATCAAGTGCATAATTTTTTGATACATTTGAAACACAATATTGCAAGCCTACTTAGGTTTAGAGAGCTAGGTCATCTTCATTTCCATCTAATTAAAGTAGCCCCCAAATTTTATAATTGACCAGATTAATTTAGCCTAAATAATGAGGACAGGAGAGACTTTTCCCTCTTTTATTTCTTTCTCTAATAGAGTAATATCTAATACAAGTCATTAAATATGAATATCAAAAGGTTCCATCCTAGGATGATACATGGACTTATTCCATGGGCAAGTGTCCATCATTGAGGGGGATTTCTGTGTTTATTCAAGAGAAAATTTGGCCAATTTTACTTCATAGGACTTATTTTGTAAATTTAAAGGTTATTTATATGATATCTAACAGCCGATTAAGTAAATTCAGAAAAAAGCCACTCAATTACCTTATGAACAGACTAAATTTCACCTTAATCCATTGTTTAAAAATAATTCAGTAGATTCTGTGTTCTAGTCTTAAAATAACACAGCCTGGAAAATTGGGCAAGAAAAGGGGGTTCACTTGCATCACTGTTTTTACTCATTTAACAGACATTTCCTCCTTACCTAGTCTTATTTTTTTTTAATTTTTAAAAATATTTTATTTATTTAGAGAAAACAGCGGAGGGGGAACAGGAAAAGGAAGAGGGAGAGAGAACCCTAGGCAGACTGTGCTGAGTGAAGACCCCGACTCCACCCTCCCAAGCTGATGGCCTGAGCTGAAACCAAAGTCAGATGCTTAACTCAACGAGCCACCCAGGCTTCCATTTCTCGGTCTTTTTAAACTAGAGCGTGTCCCTAAGTTTGCCTGAGCTGACCATCAATGCCTGTCCTCCCTGCTCCCCATGTGAACTCCTGGTGACTGAGTCTCGGCTTAGCTTAATATCACTTATGACAAGATTTTCCCAGCTGCATCTCAGCCATGTTGACATACTTTGCTGAGAAATGTTTGGTGCCGTGCATTTCCTTGTAACAAACACCTCACAGAACCACAAGATGGCTCTGTAGCTACAGCAATTGTTTCGTTAAATCTCAAAAACCAGGCCCTATTACCGAATGTTACTGGGCGAGGATATCACTCACCAGCCTTCTGCTGGGTGCTGTAGATAGTGATGATAGCTACTCTGCATCTTGGGTAAGTTCTAGAGAGGTAATTTTTTTTTCTTTAATGACTGGGCAGGTAGGTGGTCATTTCTTCAAGTGATGGTGACATGAGAGGTTCTGCCAGCTTGGACCCAGAAGAAGGGTCAGCAAATCCCCTGTTCCCCAAGGTATTTCTAAGGAATTATCTGCACACTCCATTCAAAAAATCTCTGCCCACATTATCTCTCATTTAATGTTGCTTGCCTATGCTCCTCATGTACTGAGTCTCCTACACTCTATCAAAAACCACCCCTCAGCTGAACGAGCTCACGCTCCCCCAGCGACTGTCCAGCTCCCCTGAACGTTAATGATCTGAGTCTTGATTCCATGTCAGCCACCCACAACAGGGACATTTCTAACAATTGTCAGGTGACTCCAGATCTAAAGACTTTAAACTGCATTATTTCTTCCCAGGTCCTCTATGCCAGTGGTTGGCAAAATTTAGGGTACATCAGAGTCTTCCAAGGGAAGATTTAAACCCAGCTGGCTAGGCTCCATCTCCAAAGGTTCTGATTCAACAGTTATGGGGTGCAGCCCATGGATGTGCATTTCTCAGAAAAAGCCAAGTGATGCTAATTGTCCCAGTGATGTCTGGCTACAGGTTGAGAAGTACTACTTTGAATCTTCTTAGCCTTGACTGCATATTCGAATCATCTGGGGAGCTGTATAGGCCAGGTATGCCCTGGTGCCACCTAGGCAAATTAAACCAGAATCTTCAGAGACAGGGCATTGCTGTCCTTTTAAAAGCTCCACTTTTATTCTGAGGTGGCGTCAGGATGGAGATTTACCATTCTAAGTATCTTGAACCCACGTCTCTTTCTTCGGTTCTTACCTTGCCCAGCAAATTTGCAGTCTTAGATCAGTCCAACATTCTGCTGTATCCACTTCTAACCCTGGGCTCTGAGCACATGCAATCACACGGATTCTGTCCATCACAATTTTAGAGTTTCCACTCCACTGGGTACTCAACGCTGCTCAGCAGTCCTTTGATGGATCCCCTGTCAGCTCTCTCTCCGGGCTCCTCAAAGCCCTCTGCTTCAGCTGCCAGCGTCTACCAGACAATGGAAACACTGAGACTCAGTTGTCCTATCGTTATAAGGGCAATAATAACTGCCCAGAGGAGGATGTTCTCAGGATTAGAGACAGTGGTGCAGTGCCAGGCATAAGAGGAACCGAATGATACAGTTGTCAGGTTATAGTGGTTGTTACTCTCAGATGGTCCCATCACCAACTGTTTAAATGGCCACGAACTCTTCCTAATTTCCGGTTTGCCTACTTCCAAATTTTTATTATCTCATTGTAATTGTCTCCTTTTGGCTTTCCTGACTAGATCAATTAAATTAGAAATTTTAGTCTCCTCGAAAGGTTCAGAAGTGAAGAAAGGCTTCTCTGCCTTTGTCTCCAAGATATGCCTCATTAACTACTTTGTATCCTAATTCCTCATTTATTAATCAGGGAATATAATGCTTGTTTAATAGAGATACCACAAGAACTAAATTGTGCTTTAAAAGATTTTTTCAACCTCTTTTTGAAAAGCATGACATAAGGATAGAAGACTATAGTGATGCTACTGTGAGTCAGCCTTATCAACTATGCATCTCGTTGAATTTTTAAAATGGATTTTTCATTCTTTCTCACCAGCTATCACAGATGTCGGGAGAAGTCCAAAATATAATAAACCATGATAAAAATAAATGGAAAAAGAGTCAAAAATGGAAGAAATGGTAAGAGGTCATTACATATGATTCTGTTATAAAATAGCTCAGACATAAGCAAATGTAAAAGTTATTTTAATTCATGTAGTCGTCACTTTGTGAATGAATTTTTTCAAATTAAAAACATTCCTAGTCCATCAAAAAAAGTCAACATTATTTCTCTCTTAGCTTTCCTAGACCACCTTTCAAAATACCCTGGCTGTTAGACTTGAGATGTGTATTATTGATATAACAGAAGTTATACTAGACTCACTTCCCATTGCTTAATGGGATATGTTAATTATATTAACATATCAAGGTCTACCTAATACCTTCTGCATGAAGCCAGAACAAAGACTGGGGCGTCTCCAGCCTTCCACAATGATGTCTCATCTTATCTCACCAAAACAGATGGGATTTGTGAAGACACATGGCTCACTCTTAACAGTAATGGCCTTTGAAGGTTTCTTAGATGTGGCCGTCTTGAACTCTATTGTCTCATCTTTTCAATCACCAAAACTCAATAAAAAGTGACACACTCTAACTCCTTAACAACAGGGGGACATTGATGATTATCTTGTATTCCTTCTTTGGTCATCAGTGTCACCCTCTCCAAAAAGGAAAAAAAGATTTCAGGTGGGAGCATATAGAGAAAAGGAACTTAAGGATGCAAAAAAATTAAAGGGGGAAGAATATTAGACAGAAGCCCCATGTTGGCAAGGGGGCTGCAATTAGCCCCAGACCAGCTGATTGACTAGAGCCCAGTGCCTTGACCTGGAATTGGATCCCCCATTAGTAGGTGTGTCCCATGAGAAGACCCTGGGACATCACAGGGCTTGACTATCATTAACAATAGTCATCAACAATAAACTTAATATCTAAGATTGTTGGTCAATCCAAAGAAACATTCATGATTCGACTATTTATTCATCAACATTCCTGAGTACCACGTCATAGGAATTATCTAGGATAACATCAATCCAAATCAAAACCAAACTCATTGGCTGTTCTGAAAAATCCAGTTACACTCTTTTCCTGGGGACTTTGTTTTTTCTTCCCTGCCGCTATGGCTCTTGTCCTGAAAAGACTCATGCTGGGTTTCCAAGATGACAGTGGGGTTGAAGATGCAAATATTTGAAAGTACCCTAGCTGATGAACCTGCATATTTGAAGATAAAATATCACTGCCTCCAGTCTCTGACTACCTTAATGAATCCAGATGTCTGATGACTCTGAAGGAAAATGTGTTCCTGAGTAAAATGATGGTCACGTTTTCATTACCTTCCAGAAACATGGTGTCCATTGAGGAATTCTGCTTCCACTGAAGAATTCACCAAAGAAGAAGTTTAAAAGGTTTAAATGGCCTGATACCACTTTTGTCATCCAGGGTGCTAGAAAAAAATTCAATACGTAGTCTCATCCTCAAAATACATGCCTTTAAATTTAGCAGCTCTGTTCCTGCCCCATCTTAGGCCACTGGCGAGCCCTTTCTTCTTTTTTTCCTACTTATCCAACTGCTGAAATAGACTTATCTGGACATATTTGCAAAAACTCAAAGTACAAATAACAATTATCCTAAAATGTAGGCAATTTCCTAATTTTCTGCAGAGGACTGTGTGAATTTTGTACTAGTAAAAGGATAAGGAATATGAATGTCCTCTCCAAGACAATTAGTTCACACACCATGACAAATAGGAGCCCTTGACAGAAGAGTGGGGGTTCCTGTACCAGAAAAGCTGCATCGGAGCGGCTGACGTCCCTGGAGTCAAAGGGAGGAGAGGGGCACAGACACAGTGTTTCGGAGGAGGAGATCAGCAGAGGAGAGACCAGCCCAATTTCTTATAAAAGGACACAAAGGGTTTTCCTTTTGATCAGAGAATCAGTAGTGGCTGAACTTCCTAAGACTTCAACGATCTCAGTGACTGATTTGATTCTTCAGTTCTGCTGATGGGAACTCTCTGGCTGCCAGTTCTGGTCATGGGAATTATCCATATGGTCTGTTCAGAAATGGGGAAGCTTCCCAAGCTTAGCCAGTCCCAGGAGATGGCACAGAGCCACTGGATTAGTGGTATTTTTTTCCCCTCTGGGGAGGACGGTGTGCTTGAAAATCACGATGCTCTGAGCAGTCGTTAGACTGTAAGAATGGGTGAGCCCCTACATAGTCATAGACTAACAGGTTACAGTTTAGTGCTGCCTGCCCATGTGCTGGCCACGGGACTACATGTAAGACACACATTTCCTCTCCAAGCAAACCTGTGGAAGCAGCGTCATTACCTAGAATAACAGATGAGGAAACAGGTTTTGAGAAGTTAAGTTGCTGAACCAGTGATGTGCTGCAAACCGGCCCAGGGAAATATGCTATAAAGTAATATAACCCTGGAAATACGCTATAAAGTAAGATAAAAGCTTTGTGGTTTTCCATGGCACAATATGCCCTTTCTGGCCAGTTACAATGTACCAAAACTGTACCACTGCCTTACAGAATTCTTCCATATTTAACTGGCAGCTTTCTTGGGCTGATGGAGCTGACTCCAGTATTGACCTCCCTGAACCCCCCCCCAGCTGCCCTTCAAATGAGTAAACATGGGGGTCAGTGAGTGAACGCAAGACCAGTATTTGAAGCAGTTCCCCAATGGAGGTAGGATTGAAGGATTAATGATTTACTAGTTCATACAACAAATATTTATTGTTTCTACAGGTTAACCTGATAACAGAAACCAACAAGATTTTATTTCCGGTAAATGATTTTGGTCTCATGCCAGAGTGATAGATTTTAGTGCCTTGTGGAGAGCATCCTATGGCCAGCTATGTTGCAGGTGGCTGCCAAGCACAAGGGAACAGAGGAGGCTTACTAAAAAGCCCTACTGCACACTCTGTGCCTTTACTACCTGCCATCTTGCCATCCATGTGTTATTTTCTACGTGTTAGTGTCATCCTCCAAGTGTCTAAGGGTTAGCCTTCTTTCGGATCCTAAGATCCTCGGCAGGACACATAGAAGCAACCCTAATCATCCCCAGCTCACCATCTTACACAAAGTACAAGCTCAAAAACTGGTTATAGCCCCATCAAACTAAGTATACACATTTCGACCAGTGCTCTTCTAGTTTTGATGATGCTCCAGACCGGTTTTGTGTAGAAAACCTGACTCTGTCACTTATAGAAGCAGGTCAGGGTGCTGAGAGAAAAAGGGCCATAAGAGAGCTGGGCTTGAGGTGACTTGACCAGCGTTGGTAGGTCTTGTGTCCAGCCTGTCTCCTGGAACTCAGATGTCCTTCCCTAGGAATTACCCAACAGAGCAACACTCAATACCCAGATCAAAGTACAGTTGTCTCCCCTTATCTGCAGGTGTGGGGGAGAGCTCCAAGACTCCCAAGGGATGGCTAAAACTGCAGAGTGTACATAACCCCCTATAAACCAGGTTTTTCTTATACACACAAAAAGCTATGGGTAAAACAGGGCTCCCAGATCCTCTGCCAACTGATAGATCTTGGTTTCAAAGTGGGTGCCCGCTGTTGCAAAACACAAGCGCCTGCAACTGGTCTCCATAGAGATCATGGCTGGAATTCTGCTCCCAGTTCAGAAGAGAGCCAAGGGAAAGGGATGTAAACCTCAATGTAATCCTTGTTAATGCAGAAGAATCTAGATTACATATGGTGGGGTTGATTTCTTTTGTATCTTGTCACAGAATATCACATTTCTTCTCAAATGACAAAGCTGAACCCACTTTGTCCTGGTGACAACTTCCAGAGTGGTGGTGAATAGTGTGGAGCCGAGCATATGGAAGCCAAAGGCTTGTCTCCCTGGGAGAACTTTGGGAAAAGTCAGGTGAGAACCTGGCCAAAGATGCCGTAGTGGCTCCTCTTTTCCCCGAGGTAATTGACTTGACTCGTTACCCAGGAGACAGGTGAGAAAAAAATTATTTAGGTTTGCATTTAAATTGAGCGTCATATGACTTCAACAAATAGGATGGAGAAAGTGGTTTCGGTGGCTATTTTTAAAGGAAAGATTCAGTGCGAAGGAGAGCATTTTCCCCCTTCTATTTGCTTGATTAAACGTTGTTAGCCCTGATTCCAACAGAGAAATTAGGTTGGAGAAGAAGACACGTCAATTTTGGTAGCAAGGAAAACACAGCTGTGATTCCATCATATATCATGATTCTAACCCACTACCCGGCCCTATATCCTGCTTGCCTCTTTCAAGTACAGCCAGGTGGGTAGTTGCTTCTAGAAGCTTCCAATCCTTTCTGAAGACCCTCAGGCTGTCTGTCCAAGCTCTTGCTATTCCTTCTTTCATCCTGTCTGTGTTCGGATCTCACAGAGAGAAAAATCACCAGTGTCTTTTCTCCTTTTTGTTTTATCCCCTCCACTTTGAACTAGAAAGAAAATTCAGTGACGTACTTGTCACCCGCTATCCCACAATCTGAACTCACCTTAATAACTTTAACGACTATGGAACCAGCTGCCGCGAGGGGAATAGTTTCTAAGAATAACACTGATTCTCAAGCCCAAAGCTTTGCTCCTCGAGGCTGCAAGTGGAAAGCTGCATCCTAGACCAGTGACTCTCACTCTCCCCACCTGGTACTTTTGCAGTGTTCCTAATATGCACTCTGTGCAAATACCTGCCCTGTTACTGAGAAGTCTATTCTAGCAATAATGTTAATATAGAGTGTGCTGGGAAGAAGAGTTTAGTTGCTTCCCAGCAGGGGCTCCGTTCACCTGCTGCTCTATTTTACAGTCTACTTCCAACCGATTGCAATCAATAGACACATCAGCACGTTCAGCTCCGACCAGGCACATCAGCAATCCGGGAGGTGGGCTCCCAGAGGTCCCTTGCATGGCGCATTAGGCAGTGGGTCAGCAGTTCACATTGGAGAAACCTCTCCATCTCATTAGCTCCTCCCTGTACAGCAAAAATCATGGTCTTCTAGGTTAGAGCAATCGGGGCAGAATTGCTTGAACTGTGATAGCAGATGCACCAGATTTCAGAGACTCTAGATAAGCCTTTTCTGTGAACAGTCGTGTTTTAGAGCAGAACTGGTGCAAGGATAGGAAGGGGATTTATCCAGCAGAGATACTGTATTCTGAAGAGGAAGCAGAGAAATGTTTCCAGGTGTCAGACCTAGATCACTAAAAATCTCAAGGAAGCTCTTGGCTTCACAGTAAAATATGACATGTTTCTAGGAAAAAAACCAGGAAAATGTATTTTGCTCTGTTAGGAATCCTAGGAGGGGCTTTAAAATCAAGTAAGATCTCACAGCCAAGAAATCCTTTTATATGTACAGTTCATAAACGGATCCTGAGGCTGAGTCTGAAAGGCCCAGTGTGTCTGGGTATATGTGCCTAGACAAGGGATAAATTTTTTCACAATGCCATTAATGATCTTTTTGTTGATCTAATTTTCAGTAGATCTCACATATTCTCAATGAAAAAGCCGGGGAACTGAGTAGTCTTAATATTCATGAACGCAGTATTTGATTTTTATCGATGTTTCAGTTCAACACCCTGAGACTCTGCTAAATTTCAGCCACAGTGCTAGGCCTGAGACTGGTCTTTGAAACTTCCTAATTGATGAGAAGGGTGGACAGACACTGAAACACAAATTCAACATAATGAGAAATACGAGAACTGTATGCACAGAAGCCTCCTTCAGCTCTCATCCCATTCTGGGGACTAGAGAGAGCATCCTGGGTGGAAAGAGTCCTGATTTGAGGCTTGGTCTTTAGTCACAAAGTTTCCCGGCCTTGGGATGGGTAGGTTTGGCCCAGCTGGTCTAATGGCACCTCCTATTGGTGGCAAAGACCCAACACCATCACCTGTTTACAGCAGAGGGTAGACAAGCTGGGATCTAGGGTCTGTGTGACAGGGATGGGAGGGGAGACACAGCTCTTCACTGGTCCCAGTACAGGTTAGCCTTTCATCTTCTCTTTGTAAGGGTCCTGGGTATACAGATTTTGGGAACTAAATCTCACCCAGAAGGCCACAGAAAAGGGCCTGGGTGAAGGGCTGGCAATGCTTGAGCCCAGGACTGACTCACTGCACAGGGTTGTCAAGCCCAGCTGAAATGTCAAGGTGTAGCCAGAACTCCACAGGTCGGCTTTCCAATGCATGGCAGAAGTCCTCCGTTCTTCCTCTGTACTCCTTCATGTTGTCTGGGGGTTGCCATGCTGGTACCTCTTTGTCCTTCTCAGAGGGCCCAGCTCTGTTCAAGTTTCTGCCCCTCCACCTGCCCCTTGGTCACCCAGGAACCCAGACAATAACACTGGTTCAGAAATTGCAAAAGGATTCAGGGAAAGTTTTCTGGGGACCCAGATTGGGAGAATTGTCCTTGCTCTTAAGAGTGAGCCACTGCGGAGACGTTCATTCCTTCTGGGGATGGCCTGAGCCATCTCCCCAGCCCGACTTGTCACAGCTGAGCCTGCAGAGTCACTGCTTTTGATGAGCTCCCTGGTCTCTGAGAGTTCCTTTTTCTAACGCAGTAAGCAGGTCTTAAAATCTGGAACTGCGTCAGGAAGACTGTGGCCCTGCTCAGAAACTCGGGCACCCTGGCGTCCTTGAGGTAGCTGGGCCCAAATGCAGAGTTGCAATAGAGAAGGGAAACAGGTAAAGTCAAGCAGGGGACACACAGTGTTTCCTCACACCCGGATCCCTCACAAAGCTTGCACTCAGAATTCCTTCTACTGTTGGCTGCAGTTTAAAAGGAGTTCAAATCTAAGCTGAAGGAATCCATCTCTCAATGAGAACATTCTGGAGCTTAAAGGAGAAAAGACGTCATGGAGGAACTATAAGTGCTGGGGTTCTATTTTGAATATGGAAGAGCGGACTGGTCGCTGTGGGCTAGTCAACAGGCAGGACCAGAGGCACATCTGCCCTGGAAATACTCTGGAGATTTGGGCCTTCCAAACATCTGGGAGGCTGGGACAAAGTCCAACAGATCCTGGTTGTAAATATGCCTTCACAGGAGAGAAAGCACTCTTTGCATAGGCAAACTATTGAAATTCCTTTTTGAAGGGACTTTGCCTGAAATGTCTTGAGTTCTAAACAAGTTGGGGACGAGTGGTTTCTTAATTTGTTCACAGAAACTGGAGGCTCCGGATCCTCCAAAGAATGAAGGTAAGGGCCACTTGAAACAACAAAAGATCTTCGTTTTGCCCAAATTTCTTTACATCTGTGTACTGGTGCCATGTCAGTGTCAAAGCTCTCTTTTTATCAACATAATGTCTAGTAACTACTCCTTTTTTTGGTAAAGATTTTATTTTTTTATTTTTTAAGGCTCTCCCCAGACATTCTGAATCAGAGTCTGCATTTTTAATAAGATCCCCTGGTGATCTGCTCTTGAGGACGGTTTTAGGTGTGATCATCCTGAGCACGATGGGCTTCTGCCAGCGGTCTCACTCCTCAGTACTAAACTTCCGTTTGGGCATAACTGGGTCCAAGCAGGTCCCATACATACTTAGCCACATGCTTCACCCACCACAGCCCCATCAGCACTGCCATCCAGCTAACTAAGACCAGGCCACCGATGAAGCTTTCACTCTGAAGGGTTTTCTTTTTTATTTAATATGAAGAGTTGTAGGAAATATTAAGTATCAAGGAAAGAAAGCCTCCCATACTCTCGTCCTCCAGGGAGAAATACCATTTACATTTTGCTCTATTCCTTCCAGTTGTTCTATTTATTTTTAGATCTTCACCATTTTTCACTTAATATTGTTTTAGGCTTTATAATATAATTTTGATGCATATAAATACTCAAACGAAATAGAGGAAATTTTTTAAATTAATGTTAAATATTTGGGTCATTACAAATTTTTCTTTCTATATATGCAGATCTCACCATGCCCTCCTTCACAAGCTTTGAATGTTATAGTTTTTGGGATATTTGCTAATGTCCTGAAAAATAGTGTATCTCTTCCGCTTTCCTGCTTCTCTAGGTGGTGATGAATGCTTGTCCATTGTTCCTGCCATTGAGAGTGATTACTGAAAGATGTGAATTAATTGTCATCATGTTGCCTGTGAAGATGCTGTTTTTATAGATTGTCCCTGTAAATTTCTGTTGTAGATCACTCTTGGGGTCTTTCTCCTTTTATAGAACCCCACCTTAATATTTCTTACAGGGCCGGCTTAGTGGTCACATATTCTTTCAGTTTCTGCCGGTCGTGGAAGCTCTGCATCTCTCCATCCATTCTAAATGAAAGCCTTGCCGGATAAAGTAATCTTGGCTGCATGTTCTTCTCATTTAGTACCCTATGTCTTGCCAGGCCTTTCTGGCTTGCCAGGTCTCTGTGGATAGGTCCGACGTTATTCTGATGTTCCTCCCTCTATAACGTAAGGAATCTCTTCCCCCTCACTGCCCTTAAGATGGTTTCCTTGGTTCTAAGATTTCAAGTTTTACTATTACATGCCGGGGTGTTGGCCTGTTTTCCTTGATCTTGGGAGGGGTCCTCTCTGCCTCTAGGACTCGAATATTTGTTTCATTCCCCAGATTAGGGATGTTCTCAGCTACGATTTGCTCAAATACATCTTCTAGCCCTCTCTCTCTCTCCACTCCCTCCGGGATTCCAATTATTCTGACATTGGAATGCCTCATGGTGTCACTTATTCCTCTGATTCTATTTTCATGGATTCTGAGTTGTTTTTCCCTGGCCTCCTCTTTTCC
>NW_028040046.1:0-479 GCF_054177405.1 Leptonychotes weddellii | reverse complement strand
TCTCTCTCTCTCTCAGTCTCTCTCTCAAATAAATAAATAAAAATCTTTAAAAAAAAAAAGATCCAGAAGCACTGATCTAGTCCCCTCAGGGCAGCCAGGATGCCGGGATGATCTGCCCAAATGGCCCCAGCCCAGTTGAAGGACGCCCTGCGTGGACCTGTTGCCTGACTCCATCCTCAAAGGGGCTATGTGATCCGGCAGCGCTGGTGGTGTGAGTCAGTCGTCCTGGGCCTGGGAGGGCCTATGGGCCAGGGGAGGGGCGGTGGACAGGATTGCCTGTGCCGTCCGGGCTGTCCGTACTTGCGCAACTGAGGCTTTTGCAGGTGTGGGCTGTGGGCGTGGGCCAGCTCTCCCCACACTTCCACGTTTCAGCCTAGAAGTCCAAGAATTCTAAATGCGAATCAGGCCTTCCAGGTGATTCTGCAGGATTAGCAAGATGGGAGGTTAAAACATATTTTAGTGAACATTGGGTTAGCTTG
>NW_028040045.1:0-479 GCF_054177405.1 Leptonychotes weddellii | reverse complement strand
AAAAAATGTTTTTATTTAAATTATTTTGATTTATTTATTACTTTGCCCTGCCATACAAGTACTATTATACATATCTTCAGCCAGAAAAAGTAATTATCGTTGGACATGCAGCCATGCCCTTACAATAAAACCCAGACTATTTTAAAATAAAAATATATCTATCTAGGTACACTGGTCTTATAAAAATGTTTTTTTTTTTTTAATTTTCTTATGTTAATCACCATACATTACATCATTAGTTTTTTAAAAACATGTTTCTTTACATAGATCCGTGGTTCACAACAGGAGGTGATTTTGCCCCTTATGGAACATTTAGCAATGTTTGGAGATAGTTTTGGTCATCATATTGGGAATCAGAGGACTGCTGGTAGCATCAACTGGATAGAAGACAAGAATACTGCAAAATGCCTAGGAAAGCCACCCACAACAAAGAATTAGCTAAAATTCAGAGACCTGTCCTAACTCATGGTGTAAAACAC
>NW_028040044.1:0-479 GCF_054177405.1 Leptonychotes weddellii | reverse complement strand
GCCTGCTGCTCTGCCTACTTGTGCTGTCTCTCTGTCAAATAAATAAATAAAAATAAAAATAAAAAAAAGAAGAAGATAGCAGGAGGGGAAGAATGAAGGGGAGGAAATCAGAGGGGGAGACGAACCATGAGAGACAATGGACTCTGAAAAACAAACTGAAGGTTCTAGAGGGGAGCAGGGTGGGGTAATGGGTTAGCCTGGTGATGGGTATTAAAGAGGGCACGTTCTGCATGGAGCATTGGGTGCTATGCACAAACAATGAATCATGGAACACTACATCAAAAACTAATGATGTAATTATGGTGATTAACATAACAATAAAAAATTTTAAAAAAAAGAATGGTCTTGGACTTTACTTAAAAAAATAAAAAATCTTTCAAGAAAAAACAAATTAAAAAACCCCAAAATGTCAATTTCACAAAGGAGGTGTGCCTGCCTGGCTCAGTCAGTGGAACATGATGCGACTCTTGATCTCGGGA
>NW_028040043.1:0-479 GCF_054177405.1 Leptonychotes weddellii | reverse complement strand
AGTTGTTTGTGAGGATGTGGAGAAAGGAGAACCCTCTTACACTGTTGGTGGAAATGCACACTGGAAAACAGAATGGAGGTTCTTCAAAAAGTTAAAAATAGAAACACCCTATGACTCAGCAATTGCACTACTAGGTATTTACTGAAAGGATACAAAAATACTGATTCAGAGGGATTCAGTTTATTTATTTATTTATTTATTTATTCTTATGTTAATCCCCATATATTACATCATTAGTTTTGGATGAAGTGCTCCATGATTAATTGTGCACAACACCCAGTGCTCCATGCAGAATGTGCCCTCCTCAATACCCACCACCAGGCCAACCCATCCTCCCACCCCCCTCCCCTCTAGAACCCTCATTTTGTTTTTCAGAGTCCATCGTCTCTCACGGTTCGTCTACCCCTCTGATTTCCCCTGCTTCCTTCTTCCCCTCCTTCTACCTTCTTCTTCTTCCTCTTCTTTTTTAACATATATTG
>NW_028040042.1:0-479 GCF_054177405.1 Leptonychotes weddellii | reverse complement strand
TAGGTTTTTAAAAATTTATTTTTTAAAAGTTAACATGTGCATAAAAGGAAACTGAAAAACACAAGAAGCAAAGAACAAAGTCATCCATAATCACAAGCAGTTTACAGTCTGACTTCTAGGTCCCATGTGTGTATCTACATAAGTAAGTATTTTAATGTAATTAAGATTGTACAGTTATGTATCATGCTTTTTTATCACCATGAATATTTACCATTTCAAAGTCCCCAAACTTTGAGTATTTTGATAACCAAGAATACACTACACCAACTCCATCTGAAAGAAAAATGTAATCCTGCCTTTCTTGGCTACAAAAATTTCATAAAAGACAAAAATGGCAACAGGCCTCTAGATAAAGATATTGGCAGAGTTACAATTAAAATACCGCATTCCCTTAATGTTCAATTAAAACTGAGACAAAGTAAGAGTACACAACGTACAATGCTTCTAAAAAGAATTCATTATCCAATCTATACTATTCA
>NW_028040041.1:0-479 GCF_054177405.1 Leptonychotes weddellii | reverse complement strand
AATGGTTCGTCTCCCCCTCCAATTTCCCCCCACTTCATTTTTCCCTTCCTACTATCTTCTCTTTTTATTTTTTTTTAACATATAATGTATTATTTGTTTCAGAGGTACAGATCTGTGATTCAACAGTCTTACACAATTCACAGGGCTCACCATAGCACATACCCTCCCCCATGATGGTTGTATTTTTATCTGCGCTTCTTGTGTCTCTATGACTCCAATCCTTTAAGTCCGGCTGCCTCGGGTTTTCTCCAATGCCTTCAAACAAATTTTGTAAAAAAAAAAAAAAGAAATAAAGAGAAAGAAAGAAAGAAAGAAAGAAAGAGAAAAAAAGAAAGAAGAAAAGAAAGAGAGAAAGAAAGAAAAATTTCCCCTGGCTCTTCTTGTTGCTCCTAATAGGAGAATTAATTTGAAAAAATTTATCTACAAAACCAGAAGGAAAATCTATAATATTGATACGTACAAATGCAATTATCATTTAC
>NW_028040040.1:0-479 GCF_054177405.1 Leptonychotes weddellii | reverse complement strand
GGGCCCCAGCAATGCCCCTGAGGTCTGGCAGGAGGCTGGCCCCACACCGGACAGTGAAGAGCGGTTCGCCTGGGGCTGGATTTGGTGAGGTAGCCCCAGCGTAACAGGGTTCCCTCACTCACCAGCAAACCAGACTCAGACGACCGGGCAACATTCTTGACTAATGTCCTCACCCAACAGCTGGAGAATGAGCTTTCATTAATCTTGCTTTTGAAACAGTCAAGCTAACCCTAGTTATATCACTAAATTGCGTGGCCCGAGAGATTAATAGGGCAGTTCGATCAGTGTAGAGCTGACCTCTGAAGTTGTCGGTGAGATTCCTTCATTTTGAGAATAAGGAAACTAAGTCCCAGGAACTGTGTGATATTTGCAAAAGAACACAACTGTATTCATTTTCCAAGCCAGCAAGCCTGAGTTCCTGTGTTACCTACAACTGAGGTATGATGCTGTGTCTCCTTAGCTTTTAACTACAGTGTGTT
>NW_028040039.1:0-479 GCF_054177405.1 Leptonychotes weddellii | reverse complement strand
CCCCCCTCTCATGTGCTCTCTGTCTCTCTCATTCTCTCTGTCTCAAATAAATAAATAAAATCTTTAAAAAAAAAAGAAAAAAAAGCAACAAATTATAAGTGAAAGGAAGAATGAAAAAAATCAGAAGTGAGAAAAGAAGTAATTGAAAAGCTTTAATGTTTGGATTTTTTTTTTAAGATTTTATTTATTTTTTTGACAGAGAGAGGCATAGCGAGAGCAGGAACACAAGCAGGGGGAGTGGGAGAGGGAGAAGCAGGCTTCCCGCCGAGCAGGGAGCCCGATGTGGGACTTGATCCCAGGACCCTTGGATCATGACCTGAGCCAAAGGCAGATGCTTAACGACTGAGCCACCCAGGCGCCCTGGATTTTTTTTTTTATTAGAACCAATAGTTTGGGTGCTCATTTTTTTTCAGGGAGAAAAGGTTAAGCCTCCCACATGGGACAACTACAGTTTGCCTGCATCTGCTGACCACATGAAA
>NW_028040038.1:0-479 GCF_054177405.1 Leptonychotes weddellii | reverse complement strand
TTATTTGACAGAGAGAGACACAGCGAGAGAGGGAACACAAGCAGGGGGAGTGGGAGAGGGAGAAGCAGGCTTCCCGCCGAGCAGGGAGCCCGACGCGGGGCTCGATCCCAGGACCCTGGGATCACGACCTGAGCCGAAGGCAGACGCGCAACGACTGAGCCACCCAGGAGCCCTAAATTATTACTATTTTAATGCAATATCCAATTTTTGTTGGAGAAAAACAAAGTTACTGTGAAGAGGATGACAACCAATCAGTCAGGTAGAGGGAAATCTCTAAACATATAAAAGAGAAAATTTGCAGGGCCAGTTATCTGCATGTTGGGGGTTCTCCAGATGACAAAAGCCATTGGTGGAGAACGTACTTAATTGAAATCCCTTGCATGAAACCACGGAGGGGTAAATAATTCAGGAAGCCAGCTTGATGCTCTGAGAATGACACTTATGGGATATATAAAACTGAGACAATACGAATAACAGAA
>NW_028040037.1:0-479 GCF_054177405.1 Leptonychotes weddellii | reverse complement strand
AGGTGGGCCAAGAGGAAGACAGTGGCCATTTGTGAAGACCACTCCTCAAGGTGGGCCCATTACCTGCTCACAGGCCCCAGCAGGTGGGAAGGAGAGAGACAAAGGCAGGGACCAGCCAGCGGCCGTGGACAGGGCTGGTGGCTGGCTTCCCTTCCCCCCACTGCAGCCAGCACAAGTGACCCGCTGATGAATCTTTCTACTTCCGTTTTGACCTTCCCTGGCAGCAGCAAAGCATTTTCATTCTCTGAGCTTTCATCGACGCAGCTGACTCTGCTTCCACCCGGGGACCTGAGAACCCAAGTGCCCGGGAGGCTGACTGTGAAAGAGAAAGAAAGAGGGGCCCCTGGGTGGCTCAGTGGGTTGAGTGTCCAACTCTTGATTTCGGCTTAGTTGTGATCTCAGTTGTGAGATCAAAGCCCCACGTAGGGCCCCTGTGCTGGGTGTGGAGCCTGCTTGGGATTCTCTCTCTCCCTCTCCCT
>NW_028040036.1:0-9722 GCF_054177405.1 Leptonychotes weddellii | reverse complement strand
AAAGTCTACCTCATACACTTGTGAGAGGTCAGTGAGGTGATGATGATGAAAACAAAGTCTACCTCATGGACCTGTAAAAAGTGAGGTGATGATGATGATGAAAAGAAAATCTATCTCATATACCTGTGAAAGGTGAGGTGATGATGAAAACAAAATCTACCTCATATACCTGTGAAAGGTCAGTGAGGTGATAACAAAGTCTACCTCATACACTTGTGAAAGGTCAGTGAGGTGATGATGATGAAAACAAAGTCTACCTCATACCTGTGAAAGGTCAGTGAGGTGATGATGATGATGATGATGAAAACAAAATCTACCCCACACTCCTGTGAAAGGTCAGTGAGGTGATGATAATTGATGGTGGTGGCGGCTGCAGCAGCCATGCCCTATGGAGGGCTTACAACCCTGTGAGGTAGATACTATGATTATCCTATTAAAGATGAGGGACCTGAGGCACAGAGAGGTTAAGTAACCTTTCCAGGGTTGCACAGCTTTGCAAGTGTAAGAGCTGGGATTTGAACCCTGAAGAAGTCTGGTGCAGCAGCCTGTGTTATAAAGAGGTGTGATGGTAGATGTTTAACAGCCAGCTCTCCAGGGGCAGAAAAACTGTAGCATTTGCCAGTTTCCATGATGTAACTATTCCCACCATGTGGATTTCAAACTACCAGTGTGAGGGCACTGCTCGCAAGAAAAGATGCACAGGGTCAGGGTCAGCTCGTGGAGGCGTTTACATGGCTCCAGCCTCCAGCTCGCTATGCGCTCTCTCTTCTGAGCACGTTATCACAGGGCCCCACATAAAGTAACATGTGGCTGGTGTTCATTCCCCCCTTTTCCTTTTATTTCTCTGTTCTCCCCCACACGTCCACGCATAACTTGGGTCCACTAATATTTAGGTCCAGTTACCTCAATTTTATTCATTAGTTAAAGGTCATATGTGGGTCTATAACATTTTTCAAATAAAAATGTGCCCCAGAAGAGAAGGCAGTGGAAAGCTGGTAGCTAGCAAGACAAAACAAGCAATGCTAATAATAATAAAGTGAACAGTAACACTGACTTTATTGAGTGTTTACTATGTTGCATTATACATCTTATAAGTTTTGTGTCATAGATTTTTATCAGTTAAGTTTGGCCTCTAGTGAAGACACCTGTTCATAGCAGCCTAAAATACAGAGGCTTATTTTCCCACAGAGGAGAAATGTGAGACTAGTTGGTATGAAACACTAGAAAATCACTGGAGACCCAGACTCCTGTTTCTCTGCTCCACCACACTTAGCCCGATATTTCCATCCTCGAAATCACCTCGTGGTCCAATGAGGCTGCTGGGGCTCCAGCCAACACATCCAAGCAGCAGGAAGAAGTTGCATGGAAAGAGCCACAAAAGGCTCTGGGAAGCCCTACCCAGAGACCTGTTTTCATCCCATTGGCCACCCTACCTGCACGGGAGATTTGGGACAGTGGCTTTTTAACTGGGCCTATCGCAAGATGTTGTTTCTAAGGAAGAACGGGAGAAGAGGTGTAGAGCAGGCAGCCACAGTTTTACGGAGAGGGAGACAGGATCCTCTTACTGGGCAAAAGTCACAAACCAGAGAATGGCAAAGCTGGGGTTTGAAACAGGGCTTCCTGACTCCAGAGTGTGGGTCCTTAACCATGACATTGTTCTCCCTTAGGGAAGTAGGAATTTTGAATGTGGAGACAGCGGGCAGAGATTAATAAACCCTTTCCTTCCATTCACTTTGAATATTTTGGCCTCGGATATTAACGAAATGGCAGCAGTGATGCCCCACTCCGAGCCCGGCCCTATGGCTTTGGGCGGTTCTCTCTGGCCTGAGAGAGGCCGGCCCTCTCCCTGACAGCCCGTCTGCCCTACCAGGGAGAAGGCCCAGGAACTGTCGGACTGGATCCACCAGCTCGAGTCCGAGAAGTTTGACCTGATGGAGAAGCTGAAGCAGCAGAAGTATGAGGTGAGACCCATCTCCCAGGGAGGACGGCGGCGCAGGGCAGGGGCGGGCGGGCGCGTCCCCGTGGCTATCCTCCCAGCATCTACCTCTTTCCCGCGCAGATCAACGTGCTGTACAACCGCATCAGCCACGCCCAGAAGTTGTAAGTGTGCCTCCTCTGACTCTGGGGTTTGTCGCTCCTTCCCTGTGGCTCCCCTCACCCCTCCACACCATGCAGTGCCCAGGACAGCCTCTGCCCCGAATGTCAACAGGCTGAGAACCCCGCGTCACTTCTGTTTCTTGCTCTGCCTCTCCCTGCTCCCTTTCTCCTGCTCGCTGTTCATCTATCCCTGTCTCCCACTTTGCGTCTCTTTCACCCCAGCCTTGGCCCCTCTTCCATGCTACCCACTCTCCGTCACCCATCCCTCCCTTCCCCCCAGCCCGTCCTAAACATCCATCAGCTCCCACGGGAACACCCTGAGCTCACCTCCCAACATCAGCTCCCGCAGATGGGTGGGAGCTGGCCCCAGACCATCAACCACACCACCCCAGCCAGTCAACAGAGGACGCGTTTGCCTGCCCCTTCCTCTGGGCAGGGAGAGCGGGAATTTGGTGTGTGTGGGGGGCAGACTTCTGAATTGAGGGCAGGTCCCATCTCAGAGGTTGGGGGAGCCCTTCCTTCCTGACACCCTCTCCCTCTTCTCCTACAGCCGGAAGGGGGCAGGGAAGGGCCGCGTTGGAGGACGCTGGAAGTGAGGACCTGGGGCTGTGCGTGCCCTGAGGTGTTGGAGTGTGGGTCCCCTCTGTGGTTGAAATAAACGCGCCCCCTGCAGACACCTGCTGAGTTCTCTGGCGGTCATTACTACTAGCCTCCGGGCTTCATCTGACTTAGTGCCTGGAGAGCCCTAACAGTCACTGCGGTGGCAGGTAACGTTGAACCCTCCGCCGCAGGAAACGCAACACGGTGCGGCCACTTTGGAAACCAGTCTGGTAGTTCCTCAAAAAGCTAAGCGCGGAGTTACCGTAGGGCCCGGTAATTCCACTCCTGCGGATCTGCCTGCCACAAGTGAAAACATAGGTCAGTCCACACGCACGCTGGGCGCAGATGTTGGCAGCAGCATTACTCAAAGCAGCCAAAAGGTGGAAACAGTCCAAATGTCCACCAGCTGGCAGGTGGATACCAGGCGATGTTCCTCCGCCGTAAAAAGGGGCGAGGTCCTGACACGCGCTGTGATGTCCACGAATCTCGAAGAATCATGGGGCTCGCTGAACGAAGCCAGACACAGAAGGCCACAGATTATGTGATTTCATGTGTGCGAATTGTCCAGAGGGCAAATCCATGGAGGCAGGAAGGAGATCGGTGGCTTCCAGGGGCTGGGGAAGGGCAGGATGGGGGTGCTGAAAATGCTTGGAATTCCTAGTGATGGTGGCACGCACAACCTTGTGAATATAAAAAGCCATTCAACTGTACTCCCTTTTTTTAAAAAAAGATTTTATTTATTTGGGAGACAGCACAAGCAGGGGGAGCGGCAGGCAGAGGGAGAGGCAGACTCCCCGCTGAGCACGGAGCCCATCAGGGGGGCTCGAGCCCAGGACCCTGGGATCGTGACCTGAGCTGAGTGCAGCCGCATAACCAACTGAGCCATCCAGGCGCCCCCTGTACACTTTTTAAAAAAGATTTTATTTTTTTAAGTGATCTCTATGCCCGTCTTGGGGCTTGAACTCACAATCCTGATACCGAATTGCATGCTCTACTGAGAGAGGCTGCCACGCACCCCCTGAACTGTACACTTTAAACAGGCTTTTTTTTTTTTCGGTGTGAATCAAATCTGAATTTTATTTATTTTTTAAAAAAATTTTTATTGTTATGTTAATCACCATACATTACATCATTAGTTTTTGATGTAGTGTTCCATGATTCATTGTTTGTGCATAATACCCAGTGCTCCATGGAGAACGTGCCCTCCCCATCAAATCTGAATTTTAAAATGCAAACCAACCCAAACAAAACAATGTGTCAAGTGGCACACAGAGGAGGATCCACTCTCGGTGTCGAAGCAATGCCCATTTGCTGCTCTGCCTGCAGTTTTAAGGTTAAGCGTTGCAATTGCAGTGTTAGCACTGAGAGAAAATAGGCCTGGGAAGTGAAAAAAGGTTCACTATGGAAAAGCAAAGGGAAGAAGAGAGTTTTAACGAGTGGGATAAGAAAATGTCTGCATACAGCCTATTAGATACCTTACACTCTGGACAACTCCAGGAGGCAGAGATTAGCCCCAGGCCCCGCTGCGAGGAAGTGGGCAGAAACAAAGTGTCAAACGCATGACTGCTTAAATCAGACCTGGAATTCTTCACCATTGCAGCAGAATAGAATTTTAAAATAGAGGCTAAAGTCTAAATTCTGCAGTGTAAAGATTGCTAATTGAGCTGACGGTGGGAACGCGTCTCACACTTTGTTGTGTGGGTTGAGCAGATACCCGAGATAAACAATTACAGTCACAAAAACATAGAGACATATTTACATGGACACTTACAGACGTAATAAACACGAGCCCCTATAAATAGCATACACCCGGGCACACACAGGATCGCAAGTACAGTTGTTATAAGGTGTCACAGTCGTGCACAGGCACTGAAACACACACAACCACACGTAACAACGAACGGATGACCTACTAATTGTCATTTAAGCTCTCTGGTAAAGGAGGCTGGGTGTGGACCTATGTGGGAAACGTGGGGTTCAGGGACTACACATCCCAAGAACCACCGGGGCTCCCATTCCCTTTATATCTATGGCCAGCGTTCTCCAGGCCTCATGGGATTCGTAGTTTATTTCTTCCTACAGGCCCAGGGACTTGAGAGGGTAGGCTCCTCCAACAGCCCTTGGGAAAAAAGGGAAAAAAGGCTATTGCCTCTATCCAGACTTCAGCGCCTTTCTGGCTGTTTTTCCCGCTCTTTGATCCGATCTTAAACTGCCTGCATCTCCCCTAGCCAGGATTTAGGTGCAGGACACTTAAAGAGAGGATCATTTCATGCTTTAAAATGCTACGTGGAACGCCTCACCCAGGACTACAAATTCCAGCCTGGCTTGCGAGGATGTAGAGCCTGGACTACATTTCCCAGCGTGCTCCACGTCCCAGGGTGCGAGCGGGAGAAGTGCGGGCTCATGAAGGTTCTGGGGGCGCTGTCACTGTGGACCCCACCCCTTGAGCATCTTTACCGATGTGATCTAGGGGGTTACCATGAGGGACTTCGGACTCCCCTTGCCCTTGGGCCTGGATTTTTTGGGTGCTTGGGGGTTCTGCCTAGTACCCACTGTGCCTCTAGGGGCGTGGCCCTGAGGACTACATTTCCCGGCGTGCATTGGGGCTGCGGGCCGAAGGCCGTGACCTCTGTCCACTTTGTCTCCCATCATGACCCGGGCGGTCACCCGGCGAAGCAGGGACTTGGATTGTCCTGAAGGATCTCTGGGCTGCGGGGCGCCCTGGTGTTTCCCGTGACCTCGGGCATCCATTGATTCATTTATTCATGCAAAAACTCATTTAGGTCGCGCCCTATTAGGCTCCATTCTGGGCGCTGGGAATAAGGAGTGCGCACAAAACACAAACGTCCTTGTCCTCGGGCCGCGTATCTCTGGTTGAAGGGAGCAGACCAAAGAGCCCACAATAAAGAATGACATGGGAAAATGAGCGTTATAGCTGTCCCGACTCCCGGGTCCCGCGGAACCGAGCACTGCATTTCCCAGCGCGCCCCCACCCCAACCCTCCACCCGCCGCTTCAGAGCGGCTGACTTCCCAGTGTGCCTCGGGGCGGAGCGAGGCCAGTTGCCATTAGCAACTTCCGCTTGCGGACTCCATTTCCCAGCGCGCCCCGGGGCGGCGTACTGACGTCGGCGCGCCGGGCGGGGACAGACAGATCCTCGGGCGGCGCGGAGCCAGCGGCAGTTCCCGGCGGCCCCTGGCGGGCGGCGGCAGCGACGGGGGCGGTGGCGGCGACTCCGGCTCCGGCTCCTCGGGGCTAGGCGCTCGCTCGCTCGCTCACCGGGCGGGCGGGCGGCGCGATGTCCGGCGAGGACGGCCCGGGGGCGGGCCCGGGGGCGGCCGCGGCCGCGGCCCGCGAACGGCGGCGGGAGCAGCTGCGGCAGTGGGGGGCGCGGGCGGGCGCCGAGCCGGGCCCCGGGGAGCGGCGCGCCCGCACCGTGCGCTTCGAGCGCGCCGCCGAGTTCCTGGCGGCCTGCGCGTGTGGCGACCTGGACGAGGCGCGCCTGATGCTGCGTGCGGCTGACCCCGGCCCCGGCGCCGAGCTCGACCCCGCCGCCCCGCCGCCCGCCCGCGCCGTGCTCGACTCCACCAACGCCGACGGCATCAGCGCCCTGCACCAGGTCAGCGCCCCGGCCCCTTCCGGGACCTGGCCCGTCCTGGGTCCGAGCCTCCTCGGACATCCTCCCAGCCTGAGTCACGGTTGCCAGTCCTGGTCTGCGCGCCCCCGCCTTCCCCTTCCACCCACCTCGAGCTCCCCGCTTCCAGTCTTGAGCCTCTTCAACCGGCCCTGGTCTTTGCCACCCTGCGCCGCCCACTCTCTGGACCCGAGCCACTGCTGACAGCCTCAGTCTGCTCCACGCCACCGGTCCTTGTCGTTGTCACGTCGCGCCGCCTTCTCCCGACCCTGAGCGCGCTTTGCTAGTCTCGTCTACCCCCTCTGGCCCACTGACTTTCCCCTTTCCAGGCAGGTACCGCTCTCACTGAGCAGCATCCTCCTCTCTCTCTGGCGCCTCTGGGGCTTCCTCCCCTGGTCCCTACCCCGGGCCACCTGTTTGGCTAGGCCCAGATCTTCCGTGTTGCTGCTTTCTGATTCGTGCTCCTTCCCTATTCCTTCCCACCTTTGGGCAGTGCCATCAGTTGCTGGGTGAGGATGCTCTTTCTTGAGCCACTTTCTTTTAGGCTTGGTTTCCTCGTCTGGGTCACCTCATCCTATCTCCACTCCGATACCGTCTGCATTTTCTTTCCGGAGGCTGTGCCACCTCTTGTCTCCCACAGTAGGCCTCGTGTGGGGGATCTTTGTCCTTCTCCAGGCACCTCCTCGTCCTCCCGCCCCTTCCCTTGGGTAGGCCTGTATCCTTGCCCTTTTTCTGGGGAACCTCAAAGCACCCACTTTTCTATCTTTGGTCATCTTGCTTCCTCTGCCTGATGCCTTCTTCTGTGCGTTTGAGCAGCTTCTCTCCCATACACTGTGATCTCTCTGGCTTTCATCATGTCACCTCCACAAGGCTTCTAGAACCCTGCTGGTCCTCTCCTCCACAACCTGGTCCCCGTGCCTTTCCAAGACTCACTGATTGTTGCCTCCAGTGTTTCTGTGTCCCAGAACTGGGGCCACCTCATGCCCCAGGATTCTCTCTGGTTCTGGATGCATTTATCTATTCCCCCACAGTGGGACCACCAGGGACAGGACTGGCCACGGAAGAGCGTCCACCCCCTGTCTCATCCCTGAGACCATCTCCTTCCTGGGTCAGTCCTCAGTCCTCCCCTCCCTGCCAGAACCCACAGGGTTTGGTAATTGGTGGAACCAGAGAAGACCCTGGGAAGGACAGGTTGGTGGGGGAAGCAGGGATGTTGGAAGAGGTCCACTTCTCAGGTCTGCACAAAGAGGAGAGGAGCAGTTGAGGAAGAACAGAATTGGTCCTAAGTTCTAATCCCAGTTCCTCAGCTTTGTGGCCTCGAGTTACTGTCCATTCTGTGCCTCAGTTTCCTTTTTTGTGCAGCAGGGCTAGCGGTCTGTCCCTCCCTGGCAGGGCTCTTGCGAAGGAGGGAGATCGCATGTGTGGAAATCCCTTCAGGAAGTAGCGTAGGCGTTTAGCTGGGGAGTTCCTGCCACCTGGTCTAAGCGCCAACCCTCCCCTTTTTCTCTTTCCCAATCCCCAGACCTGTCCCCTACAGAGTCCCTAGTGCTATCTGGGAACTTTTCTTCCTCCTCTGGGTGGAAGGCTTCCCCGAGGCCTTGTTAGTTCTCCGAGTACTTGGCAAGCCCAGGAGAGAGGCCTCAGGCTCCCGTGTCCCCCTTCCTCCGCCATCATCCATGCCTTGGCTCTCCTGGACTTTCCCTCAGGGGCTCTTAGTCTTCTCTTCAGGCTGACCTCCCTTCCCCGGCATCCGCCTGGGCCTGGACCCTTGCAAAAGGCCACTCTGACCTTGCCTATCAGGCTGCCTTTTCAGGTGAAATCTTTTCCCCTCTCTAGGCAAGCACTTGGTAAACTCACTTTGCAGGAGGCCTGAAGGGTTAGGGCTTTGGAGGTTCAGAGAGGGGAAGTTCCCGCCTCAGGTCACATGGCCAACAAGCAGGAGAGCTGGGGTTGGGTCAGGCCTGGCGTGGGGTGACCAACTCATGGTGGTTTGCATGAGACTGGTCTGGTTTTAGCAGTGAAAGTCCTAGGTCTCAGGCAACCCCTGTCCCAGACTCCTGGGCCTTGTCTGGGTGAGTCCTGGGGCCGTGGTTTCCTTTCTGACTCCTCCCTAGAGTGGGTCCCCAGGCATCAGGCCCCTGCCCTGGTTGTGTGCCTAGGAGTTCTCAAATCCCAGTGCCTGCTTCAGGTGGGTTAGTTAACCGCTTGGTAAAGCTGATAGACTCTCCTCTCTCCACAAAATTGCCTTGTGAATTAGTGGCTAGGTCTGGGGTCTGGAGTAGAAGGGATTGGGAGCCACAGTTCTTAGGTCTGAATAGGGAGGATGCAAGCTGGGACTCCTGAGCCTGGGTGGGGGGAAGGGGCTGGGACTCCTGGGTCTGGGTGGGGGTGGGGGTTGGACTCCTGGGTCTGGGTGAGGGGGGGTGTCGTCTGGATTCTTGAATCCCTGGTGCCCAGGCCTCGGGCATCTTTCACATGGATTCCTGTGCCTGGCCAGGTCCTTGAAAGGGAAAGGCCCATCTCCCTCCTCAACCGCCCCCCCCATCACCATGACAACCGGGTGGAAATAAACGGAGCCGAGTTCATCCCGTTCCCAGGGCATGTGTGGCCCCCCTTTCACGGCCCGAGTTTCCATGACTTCATGCTCTTGGCCCTCATGGCCTCCTCCCCCTTCTCCAGATGGGCGGTTTTGGAGAGATGAGGGAGTTGGGGGGTTAATTTATCCTGAGAACCCAGGAATCCAGACCCACCCCTTCCCTTGACCCAGCGCAGGTCCCAGTGCTCACCCCGTGTTTACATGTGCCCCTGGACTATAAATCCCTTCTCTGTCCCCACTTGCTGGGCCTACTTGGGCCAGGGCTCCTGTCTCCCTGAGACTGATTTCTTCCTCTGCTGTACAGAGCCCTGACAGCAGGAAGATCAGGGAGGATATTCCCAAGTGTGGACCCCTTGGCACAGTACTCCATGCATTAGGCCCTCAGTGCATGGGAGCTGCGTCTTGGGCCCCAGGCTCTAGGCACATGCTAACTCAGCCATCTCTGCCCCTTTAGGAGTCTTGTCCAGGACCCTCATTCTGCCCCACCTTCCCAGGGACTTGGTGACTTTACCAGCCCTGCACAGCCTTGGGCCTCAGGGGCCTGGCCTCTCGCCTCAAGGTGCAAGTCAGGGCCATGGTCAGTTCCTGGAGTGTATCTCCTGGGCCCGTGGGAGGACGGGCTGGGGACCTGGCTCCTGGGTCTGAGGGAGGAGGGGGCTGGGAGCCTGGACTCCTGGATCTGAGGGAGGAGGGCTGGGGTCTGGACTCCTGGGTCTGAGGGAGGAGGGACTGGGGGGCCTGGACTCCTGGATCTGAGGGAGGAGGGGGCTGGGGGCCTGGACTCCTGGGTCTGAGG
>NW_028040035.1:0-479 GCF_054177405.1 Leptonychotes weddellii | reverse complement strand
GGGAAATCTACACTCTGACCAGAGACAGTGGCCATCCAAAAATTTCTGGAGAAATGGATGGCGGATGGACTTTAAGAAGAGATGAGTCTAATATTCTATTGTATAAAGTTCCTATTCTGCAATGGATGAAACACACTTATCATATCTTAGTAAATTTCTGTTATTTGAAAAACTAATGCTGTGTTAAATCAGGGAATTAAGGATGAGGATCTGGGTTCCCCTTTTGTGTCAACACCAGCTGGAAAGAACAGAATTGCTACCAGAACAAAGATGTGAATGTTGAAGAGAGTTTTCAGATGCCCGGTGAATTGAAGAAAGCATTGATCGTGAGCACAGTTCCAGGATCTATGTACTGCCTCTCAGTACTTCCAAGTCCAGTGAATAAGGTATCAATCACAGAAAATAAAAAGACACCAGACTATTTAGGACTCAGACCTTCAGGCATGAAGGTGTATTCACTCCACAGGTAGAGAATTCTG
>NW_028040034.1:0-479 GCF_054177405.1 Leptonychotes weddellii | reverse complement strand
GACCCTTTCAACCACCTCTAAACATTCTTGACTTTCTCCTGCATTTCCCATTTCAGTGACTATCATTATACTCTAGACAGTAACCTGAGATAAAAAAACAGCAAGCCGGGGCACCTGGGTGGCTCAGATGGTTAAGCGTCTGCCTTCGGCTCAGGTCATGATTCCAGGGTCCTGGGATCGAGCCCCACATCAAGCTCCTTGCTCAGCGGGGAGCCTGCTTCTCCCTCTCCCTCTACCTCTCCCCCTGCTCATGCTCTCTCTCTCTCTCTCTGTATCTCTGTGTCTCAAATGAATAAATAAAATCCTTACAAAAAAAAAAAAAAAAAAGCAAGCTGTCTCTGACTCTTTCATCATCTTCCCCTCCCTGTGCCACTATATTCGATCACCAAGTCTTAGCAAACTGTCTTTAGAATCATGGAACACTTCATCTAGAACTAATGATGTAATGTATGGGGATTAACATAAGAATAAAAAAAAAA
>NW_028040033.1:0-479 GCF_054177405.1 Leptonychotes weddellii | reverse complement strand
GGATTGTGCAAGACTGTTGAATCACAGATCTGTACCTCTGAAACAAATAATGCAATATATATTTAAAAAAATACAAAAAGAAGATAGCAGGAAGGGAAGAATGAATGGGAGGAAACGGAGGGGGAGACAAACCATGACAGACTATGTACTCTGAAAAACAAACCGTGGGTTCTAGAGGTGGGGGGGTAGGAGGATGTGTTAGCCTGGTGATGGGTATTAAAGAGGGCACATTCTGCATGGAGCACTGGGTGTTATGCACAAATAATGAATCATGGAACAGTACATCAAAATCTAATGATGTAATATATGGTGATTAACATAATGATATAAAATTAAAAATAAAATAAAATAAAAATTCCATATAATGCTAAAATTTCAACTGCAATAGCACCATGCACTAGTTTTAGTAAAATGGCACCAGGCAGTGGATTCTTTTTCTTTTTGATAAATGAGCAGTGTGAGATGTTCAGAGATTAGTT
>NW_028040032.1:0-479 GCF_054177405.1 Leptonychotes weddellii | reverse complement strand
AGTTGGGGGTACAGGGAAGTCCGTGGAGGGTTGCCTGGGTGGCTCAGTCGGTTAAGCATCTGCCTTTCGGCTCAGGTCACGATCCTGGGATCAAGTCCCGCGTCGGGCTTCTTGCTCAGTAGGGAGCCTGCATCTCCCCCTGCTTGTGGTCTCTCTCTCGACAAATAAATAAATAAATAAATAAATAAATAAAATCTTAAAAAAAAAAAAAAGAATACTGATGAAGGGAACACTAAGAGGGGGAGAGAAAAGCACCACCACGGGGGTAAGGATGAGTGAAGCCAGGCGAGAGAAGCCAAACAACCCAGGGCCACAAAGTTCTTGCAATCCAGTCGGGAGGCCCATCTGAGTCAATGGCTACATCAGGGCCCAGTGACAGCAAAGTGGTGATGCCAAGTGACACTGCTCTATTTTAGGTACCACACCAATGTTTACCTCACTCACCATACAACACATACATTCTCAAACTATATGAAACA
>NW_028040031.1:0-479 GCF_054177405.1 Leptonychotes weddellii | reverse complement strand
AAAAAAGAAAAATGAATAAATAAAATAAAATACCAATTCTTCCCAAATTGATCTCCAGATTCAGCGGAATGCCAATCAAAAATCCCAACACTCTTCTTTTTTAAATCCTAGGTTTGCCTTATTAGATACAGATTACGAAGCTCAGTGAACTAAGATACTGACACACGGATTGACAAACAGACGGTGGCGCCTAATGCTGAGAGCCCGGACACAGAACAGGGCGCACACTGGGTACAGGGTGAGTGGCGGAGGTGGACTCTGGGATCACTGGCATTGGGGTCGTTGGCTATGCACGTGGAAGACACATGGAGGCGTACCCCAATGTCCCACTACATGTGAAATAATTCCAGTTGTACGGAAGGCCAAGGGTGGAATCTTTTGCAAGATTACATACAAAACTACCTGTGTGACCTTGGGATGGGGAAGAATGTCAATAAGATACAAAAAATTAAACTCACAAAGGAAAAGGTTGATAAATT
>NW_028040030.1:0-479 GCF_054177405.1 Leptonychotes weddellii | reverse complement strand
CCGGGGACCTGAGAACCCAAGTGCCCGGGAGGCTGACTGTGAAAGAGAAAGAAAGAGGGGCCCCTGGGTGGCTCAGTGGGTTGAGTGTCCAACTCTTGATTTCGGCTTAGTTGTGATCTCAGTTGTGAGATCAAAGCCCCACGTAGGGCCCCTGTGCTGGGTGTGGAGCCTGCTTGGGATTCTCTCTCTCCCTCTCCCTCTGCCCCTTCCCCTGCTTACATGTGCGTGCACTCTCTCTCTCTCTCCAAATGGATAAATAAAATCTTTAAAAAATATATAAAAAGAAAGAGAAGGAGAGGGAGAGGTAACCTGGGGAGAACTACCCCTATAATCACCCATATACCTGTTTTCTTTTTAAAAGGGAATGGGAATGAATGACACATGGGTGGGTGGGTGGGCAGTGAGTGAGTAAATGTCATTGGCATACTTGACTTGCACTCGTAGAAGTGGCTTCAGCCCTACAGACAGAGTGGTTCGAC
>NW_028040029.1:0-479 GCF_054177405.1 Leptonychotes weddellii | reverse complement strand
TAGAACTTGAACCTGGAAGGTAAGAGAGAGCTATCACTAAAGTAAAAGGGAATCACTGAGGTAGGGGTCATGTAGGGAAAAGAAAGGAAAGAAAGAAAGAAAGAAGAAAGAAAGAAAGAAAGAAAAGAAAGAAAGAAAGAAAGAAAGAAAGAAAGAAAGAAAGAAAGAAAGAAAGAAAGAAAGAAAAAGAAAGAAAGAGAAAAAGAAAAAGGAAGGAAGGAAGGAAGGAAGAAAGAAAGGAAGGAAGGAAGGAAGGAAGGAAGGAAGGAAGGAAGGAAGGAAGAAAGAAAGAGAAAAGAAAAGAAAAAAATGTAAGAATTTTACAATGTAAGGAGAATTTTGATGATCAGTTTTTGTTTCTCATATGGGTATAGAATAAAGATAATAAATCTTATTCATTGTAGTATTGTTACTCTCAAATAGGAAACGATGTATTAAATTTTTACAACCAACCTCTCAAGTTAAGGGCAGTGACAGTA
>NW_028040028.1:0-479 GCF_054177405.1 Leptonychotes weddellii | reverse complement strand
AAAAAAGAAAAATGAATAAATAAAATAAAATACCAATTCTTCCCAAATTGATCTCCAGATTCAGCGGAATGCCAATCAAAAATCCCAACACTCTTCTTTTTTAAATCCTAGGTTTGCCTTATTAGATACAGATTACGAAGCTCAGCGAACTAAGATACTGACACACGGATTGACAAACAGACGGTGGCGCCTAATGCTGAGAGCCCGGACACAGAACGGGGCGCACACTGGGTACAGGGTGAGTGGCGGAGGTGGACTCTGGGATCACTGGCATTGGGGCCGTTGGCTATGCACGTGGAAGACACATGGAGGCGTACCCCAATGTCCCACTACATGTGAAATAATTCCAGTTGTACGGAAGGCCAAGGGTGGAATCTTTTGCAAGATTACATACAAAACTACCTGTGTGACCTTGGGATGGGGAAGAATGTCAATAAGATACAAAAAATTAAACTCACAAAGGAAAAGGTTGATAAATT
>NW_028040027.1:0-479 GCF_054177405.1 Leptonychotes weddellii | reverse complement strand
AAACTGACATTCAATAAAAAATGAAATACCTACTTAGAAAAATGTAAGAAGCAGTGAGTCTACAAAATAAATTTAAATCTCCTAGTTCCAAACAGAGAAAGAATGCACATTTAAAATGTGTAAACGGGGCGCCTGGGTGGCTCAGTTGGTTAAACGACTGCCTTCGGCTCAGGTCATGATCCTGGAGTCCCAGGATTGAATCCCACATCGGGCTCCCTGCTCAGCGGGGAGTCTGCTTCTCCCTCTGATGCTCCCCCCTCTCATGCTCTCTCTCTCTCTCATTCTCTCTCTACTTAAGTCTCTGAGATGTGTTAATTAACTTGATTGTGGTAATTATTGCACATTGTATATGCATATTACATCTTCACACTGCATACTTTAAATATGTACAATTTTATTCTCAATTATTCCTCAATAAAGATGGATAAGACATAAAAAATGTTTATAATACAATGCAAGTCATGTGGAAACTAAATTAT
>NW_028040026.1:0-479 GCF_054177405.1 Leptonychotes weddellii | reverse complement strand
ACACACACACACACACACATATAAAGAGATTTATTATAAGGTATTAGCTCACATAATTATAGACTCTGAGATGTCTCATGATCTGTAAGCTGGAGATCCAGGAAGGCTGGAGATTTTGAAGGCATGAGACAATGTTGAGATTCCAGTCTGAGTATGAAGACCTGGTAATACTAATTAATTAATTAAAATTAGAGACAGTGCACCACTGTGATTAAAAACACAAGTTTTTTTTTTAACTTTTTAAAAATTTTATTATGTTACGTTAATCACCATACCTTACATCATTAGTTTTTGATGTAGCGTTCCATGATTCATTGTTTGCGTATAATACCCAGTGCTCCATTCAATACATGCCCTCTTTAATACCCATCACCAGGCTAACCCATCCCCCCACCCCCCTCCCCTCTAGAACCCGCAGTTTGTTTCTCAGAGTCCATAGTCTCTCATGGATGTTCTCCCCCTCCGATTTCCCCACCTTC
>NW_028040025.1:0-9722 GCF_054177405.1 Leptonychotes weddellii | reverse complement strand
CGCACAAACAGGGGGAGCAGCAATTTGTTGGTTGTTTACCATGTTCAAGACACTGTGTTAAACCTTCAAATTCATTAGCCCACTTAGTATTTGCAAGAAAACTATGAGGAGATACTATTGTTCGGAGCTCATTTCTGGTAGCTTGTCTTCCAAGAGACCTTTAACCAACTGAACCTCAGAAATGTCTCCTTCTCTGAAGAAAGAAGAAAGAAAGAAGAAAGAAAGAAAGAAAGAAAGAAAGAAAGAAAGAAAGAAAGAAAGGAAGGAAGGAAGGAAGGAAGGAAGGAAGGAAGGAAGAAAGAAAGAAAGAAAGAAAGAAAGAAAGAAAGAAAGATAGGAAGGAAGGAAGGAAGGAAGGAAGGGAGGAAGGAAGGAAGGAAGGAAGAAAGAAATGCAACTGCAAATTCTTGGGTCCAACCACAGATCTACTGAATTAGAAACTCTGGGGGTGGGACCCAGCAATCTGTTTTTACATGTGCTCCAGGTGATACTGAAACATGCTGAAATCTGAAAAACACTGGCCAAGACGAAATGCTCCATGCAACAGGGCCCCAGCTAGTGCCATCCCTCACTGCATCCCCACCGTCTGTACAGTGCCTGGCCTAGAGTAGCACCTCATAAATAACTGCAGAGTGAACTCATAATATTAGCTACCAATTTCTGAGATATTATCATGGGTTAGGCTGTGTGCTAAACTGTTGCATATATATGAACAATTAATCTTCACAAGAATCTAATGAAGAAAGCTCTTTCTTTTTATTTTCACAAAACAGAAAACTTTTAGAGAGGTTAAAAATCCTGGTGAAGATCCCATAGCTGGTAGAGTGGTGAAAATTTAGCAGGAACTCAAGTCTTCAGATTTGAGAAACTGGGGAACTATTCATTCCATTAAAATGTTTGGGGATGGAAAGGAGTAAGTTTGTTTTTGGAAGTCCTGATTTTTTTCTTCAATTTTAGCAGAATATAAAGTAAGGGTTTTTGTTTTGTTTTGTTTTTGTGTTTGCGTTTTAAAGATTGGGAAGTTTACAATATGTTTCTAGGCCAAAGGGTTTGGACAAAGACACAGAAATCACTGGACATACTGAAGATTCATGGGGAAGAAGAGGTGATTCATAAGACAATGTGGGAATGGCAGGAGTCCAACATAGGAGCCATGCTGTTCAGTTAATATGGAGTATCTTCTCTGTGTCAAAGCCTTGTGCTAGATAATGGAAATGAAAATATAAATGAGATGTAGAGAAATTTGGGGGTAAAAATGAAGAATGATGGCATCGATCACATCTTTGGCTTTTGTCTTAATAAAGCAGAAGACGTGTGTTCCCTTGTAGAGAGGGTACAGGGGATAAAGGGAAAATATGTGGATGAAAAGGGTCAAAATGTTTAGAACAGCTTGTATATCTTAGTGTGGCCCCCTGACTTCTGCAAAGTGCAACATTGTTACTGGTCCGATAATGATGACTTTGGAAACCTTCCCCTTTGAAGAAATGTCAGAATGAATTATGGGCTTTCTTCAACCATATCCCGTAGAAGACCACAACATCCTGAGGTTCTTGTTTTTGTTTTTCCTCAAAGTGCTGATAGTTTGCCAAAAGGGAAAAAAAATGGGATTGAAAGAAGAGCAACAATGTGATTCTATGCACAAGACAACCAAGTGCATGCTAAATAATGATTTTATATTATACGATATAAACTATTATGGCAAACAAGTATCGTACTCATACGTAAAAAGGAAAATTGAAAGCTAATCTCTAGCTCTTTGTAACATAAAAGTTACAGAAATATTTGAAGTGAAAACCCTAATTAAAATTACCTGGATTACCTGGGCTTTTATGTAAGAGTTTTGTGTGTGTGTGTGTGTGTGTGTGTGTGTGTTTTGTTTTGTCTTTTTTTTTTGGTCCGTTAAAGTACAAAATAGGCAAATCAGTCAGAGTTGGATGAAAGCTTTATTCGGAATAGATTTTAGGGCTACTCTGTGATATGCTATTGCAGAACAAGCCCAGATAACACATTAGACACAACACTGTCTTAATCACATTATTGCTGAAAATTCTAAAAGTTCAAAGTTACTTGGTGGCAGCTGTGATGTGAGTTTGTTCTTTGTATCTACTCACAGGACTAATAGAGTCCTCCCTATCTAGGATGAGTCACAAAAACGTTGACATCAGGTTAAAATTATACACTGCTGCTTTTTATTACCTTGGATTATTTAAAATGATGTCCTTCCTTCGGTTAGTTTTGGAGAACAGTTCACATTAATTTCCATCTAAATTCTGACATCCGTGTTCCTTTTGTAATCTTTAAATTAATACCATCAATAGAAGTTCAAATTTTATTCTGTACTCAGTAACCATAGATTAGTATTTTCTTTCACTTTGATCCTTTTTATTCCTAAAATTTCGGTAACGTCTTCAGCAGTTTGGATAGGAAGACACACATCATCCTCATTAGAAGGCAGGAGAAATCCCCCGTATGCTAAGGAATTGCAAGTGGCAACAAAGAACTGAACAGAGACTTTTAACGTGGCTGTTTATGAAACAATAAATTGCCCTTTTGTATGCTGGCAAAATGTAAGTTATAATTCAAATATGAGGGGCACCTGGGTGGCTCAGATGGTTAAGCGTCTGCCTTTGGCCCAGGTCACGATCTCCAGGCCCTGGGATCCAGCCCCACATCGGGCTCCCTGCTCAGCAGGGAGTCTGCTTCTCCCTCTTCCTCTGCCTCTCCCCACTACTCCTGCTCTCTCTCTCTCTCTCTCGCTCTCGCTCTGTATCTCTCTGTCTCAAATGAATAAATAAATAAATAAATATTTTTAAAAAAAGATTAAAAAAAATATGAATTGGAGTAAATATAAGAGTACCACTGTTGGTTATCTTTCCAAACACTACATAACATTTTGATTTAAAAATAGAAATTTGACATTTGCCCCACAAACACCATTAAACGCGCTATCCTTCTCACCAACATTTGTCTTACCCTCATTCTATCGATGTATTTCTTACAGAAAGTTCTAGATTTCTATTGTTCCCTTAACAGTATTAAATGACATCCAGGGTCTGCACACTTTACTCAGTCACCATATATTTTCCTATGCATGTTAAGCCAGCACAATCTGTTACAACTGCTAGTAATGGGGAGTGGTAGGATTACAGGTGATAAGGAAACAAAGTGACAGTAGCCATGACAACTGGGACAGTGAGCACAAAAATGGATAATGAACATCCAGTTTTCACATGATAAGGCTGGGGCAAGGAGCATTCCAAAGTAGAAGTTTTTAAGCAAGTAGAAAACGCTTAACAAGACCTGCATTGCTCCAGTGTAACAGAGGAAGATAATAAATGACCACACACAACGTAGGAGCATGCGCACCGCTTTCCCGCATGCTTTCCTTACATTTTCTTCTTTAATTTGCATCCTGAAGCAGAATTCTATGAGGTTCTAATGGGCGGGATTACAAAAGAGACTTCGATGACTCATGTAGGTTTCAGATTTAACATTTAGTAAATCTGTTTTAGGAAATGCAGTGTCCTGGGAATTTAAAAACAGCCAGAGTGATATGCCAGGGTGAGGCTATCGTGCATAATCTTTGAGTGACAGGTATTCCTTTCCTGTTATCAAACCTGCTCAGATTTTTATAATCAGAAGCCCACATGCTCTGAAAAAGTCTTCCTGACTTGTCTGATGAGTGACTTCCCCAAAACAAAGTTTGTCTCTGCTGTCAAAATCCCTCACCTAATGATAATCACTCCTACCAGAACTCCATCAATTTCAACTATTATTTCCTCCCAGGTAGAACTTTCTAAGGACCCAAAATCCACTCCACATCCATGTTGATTGAGATGACACATTATCTCTGTACCACAACAGATCTACTTAACAGGGACTGTAGACAATGATATTATTATAAAACATCACCCAGTTTCTGCACTGTCAAACATTATTTATCCCCAGGTGATCAGAAATGAATGAAATTTACCAAGTGATACTGAAATACATTTTTCATGTTCAACTAAACTTGTGCCCGTTAAAACAAACAAACAAATCATTACTCTTAGATCTTTTTTTCCTTCACTTTTTACAAGGAAAAAACATATCTGTCCCTTCCAATTGGCTCCCCAAAATGGTACCCAACTGTCCTTTACTCTTGTTCAGCAAGTCCCTGAAGATTATCTGGCTTCTTTCAGCCAAGGGTCCAAGAAATATGAATACTGGTACAAATTTGTCAAGCCATGAGGTCTTATCCTGTGTAATATTGTCAGTCTGGACCAACATAGAAATAGCCATTTAGAAGATAACTCCGAGAAAAAAGAAAAAAAAAAAAAGGAGCTTCCATCAAATATGACTTATTGCCTTTTCCCACCTGATCCCATTTATATGCCTCATGCTGGTATTGATGGACGCGTGGGGGAGAATGGCTGTAGGCTTCGCATTAGTCACTGTAATCACCAGCCTCAATAATTGACAGGAAAGAGGCTCAGCTCTGGCAATAGGGAGCCAATGAAAACTGTTTTCACGCAGCAGTTAACCATTTATTCAAATACTCAGCCTGAGCGTTTTCAAAGATTGAAAAATTCCTTCTCTGTTAGAAATGGAGGTGGAGAGGGGTAAACGTGATACTTTAAATGCAAAGGCCTGGAATTGCCCACAGAAACCGTCAGAATCCCACCTCCCTCCCATGAAAAAAGAAAAGAGAAAGAAAGAAAGAAAAAGTTGACATGCACAGGATGTGGAAGAAAGGTTGACAAATGATGAAGTGTTTTAAGGAATGTGAGTACAGTTTCCCAGTTGTTTGTAATCATATGACATACATACTAGCATGTTAACATGCTAAGCATGCACACTTAACCCAGATGCCTAAGTAATAGGATATGGGTAACCTCCCTAATACATATGCAAGCTTCCTGTTCCTGCCCCCTTGGCACGCTGAATAAAAGCTTCCTGCACTAACCCTCAGGGGGAGACACTGCTTTGGGAAATATCCCTGGGGTTCTTAACTTGTTGCAAGTAAAAACCCTTCCTTTTCCTGTTCTTTGGGCTCGGTGGTGGCTTTTGGCTGGACACCCACCAAGAGGCAGACCTGGTTCTGGGTAACAGGTGGGCAGTATAGAATTTACCTGAAGAGTCCAATGCGGCCAATCGGAGAGAAAAGGGAACTGAGAGGATCCACTTTGCTGCCTCAGCCGGTGGTAAATCAGAATCCTTTTGTAAAGAAGAACACGAGCACCCCAAAGGAACTGTAGGGGCTCATCCAAGGAAACTAACATGAGACTTTTTGTAGCGACTTTAAATTGTACAAAAGCCAAGAGTGTTTTTTGTTTATTTTCTTTCTGCCAACACTTGCTATTGGGTCAGTCAGTCAAAGGACTTGGCTAAGGCAAGCGGCAGTGCAGGAGACCAGGCGGGTTGGACATGAATCAGTTTTGTGGCTCAGAGGAGGACACGGTGAATGAAACAGGCAACCGGACCCCAGGGCAGGGAGACCCTTTGAAGGAAACCGGACTTCTCTTTACAGTTGATGCGAAGTTTCTAGCGGTAGCAGGAAGTGTTTAGCAGCACTCTTGGGAATTTGAAACTTGTAAAACCTGAAAGATCGCCGTGCAGACATCATAATTACCATACCAGAACAGCCCAATGAAGCAGGGCATCTGCTACGCTCTCTCCAATGCTGCACAGTTCTGAAGATGGAAACCCCCCTGTAATACACCTAATTGGGCAACACAGGACGACGGGGGGCCATTTCTCCCAGTCCCAGCTGGTGATGAGCAGTGTGTGCCCTGAAGCAGTGGAGTTGAGAGTCCTTGTAATTTCGTCCTTGGCCATAAAATGCCCCTGCTATTCTTACTCATAGAATTGCAGCATCCTTTTTCTCAAGCCTCCCCCAAATGTCGGAATCCAGTTGAAACCAAACAAGCATCTTGGCGGATTATACACGCTGTGTGGAGAATCTGGTGTCCTCTCTCCCTTTAGATTTGCTGCCATTTGGTTTTCCTCAGCTCCTTCCTTGTTTCTTTGCTACTGAGAAAAGAAAATAAGGGTATCCAGCTTGTTTTCTTAACACCAGTCCTCATTTCCCACAGCACATCCTCTGCCATGTCCTTTTGCTTGCCCCCATTTCTATATTCATGGCTCTTATCTTTCTTCTTGGAGGAGTTACTCGCCTCCCTCACAGTGCCTACAAATTTCATGACACATTCCTGGACTCTTTTCTTGTTGTTTTGTCTTGCTGCTGTTTTGTTCATGAGATGAGTGACAAAAGTAAACACGAGCAAAATGTGAGCACACAACAGATTTAGAAAACTGTACGTAACACTATTAGGCATAGTGCAACATTTTGGTCTGCTTCTTAATTGATATGGTCTAATATTAGTTTAAGTGTTGTCTAGACACATTTATTTTCTACAATTGCTGCATATGAAGTAGATATTTTTACTCAATTCTTAACTGAATCCTCTGGGGTGCCTGGGTGGCTCAATTGGTTAAGCGACTGCCTTCAGCTCAGGTCATGATCCTGGAGTCCCTGGATCGAGTCCCGCATCGGGCTCCCTGCTCGGCGGGGAGTCTGCTTCTCCCTGTGACCTTCCCCCCTCTCATGTGCTCTCTCTCTCTCACTCTCTCAAATAAATGAATAAATAAAATCTTTAAAAAAAAAAAAACAAAAAAACCCCCTGAATCCTCTGTCTTTTTCCTGGGAGGTGTACAGCTTGGATAAAGACCTATTAAATGTTTCATCAAACAAAATAAATGTATGTGTGCACATGCATTTTTCAATGTATATGCTGCTTTGCACTTGTCTGTACAAAATTTAATTTACCTGTCAAGTTGTTGCTTGGTTTTAGGTTGGCATTTCATGTTTGTTGGAGACTTTCATCATATTTCCTTTTCCTACCTTACCCTAAAAATGTATCATCAGCAAATATTGATACTTAACTATTCCCCTTGTCTCCTGAATCATCAATATAGGCAGTGTATATACACTAGGCTTAATCTACATTCTTGGGCCACTTCCCTCTTGATCTTTCCTTGATGAAAACTTGCCATTGAAAAATAATGAGTTTTTTTTTCCCTGTCCATTTAATCCACAACAGACTTTTTGATTGCCCTCTGTGACTCAGTTTCCTTGACAAGTTCTACTGAGAGAATGTATCATATGACTTTGCAGTGTTTAAATAAATTATACGCAGAGAGTTCTTCACTGCTTCCGTAGCTCTCAGAAAGTTTGTAAAGTGTTGTAGAAACTGTCATTGTGCTAACTGGGTACTTAGAGTATGCAGCTTAATGTGGTACAAAAGGCATGAGCCCATCTAGGTATGCATTCCAGCTATTGCCTACTGTGATCTTAGGCTAGCCACTTGGACACCTCAATTCCGTCATCTTTAAAACAGAGATGATGAAAAATAAATAAATAAATAAATAAATAAATAAAAATTAAAAAAATAAAAATAAAAAAACAAAATAGAGATGATGTCCTTCCTCCTAGGATCTTTAGGAGAGTTAATGGGACAAGAGTTGAAGCTCAACAAATATGAAGTCTCTCCCCTACTTAGATTTTGGCTTGAGTAAAATTAATGACAGTGGGCTGCAAAAGAAGACTTCTTGCCTCATGGTTCTGGAGATCATTTTCATGGCTTCCATTCCCCTTCTTTTCATATAATACAGTTCAAAGGTTTTCCTTCCACTTCACTTTTGCTTCTTCAGATCACCACCCCCGGGAGGCAGCTGTTGTCTCTAGATTACTATAATACTAGGCCCAAATAATGTAGTATTTCATCCTTAAGATAAAGTTTCCTTATCCTCCATGCAGGATGAAAGACAGAAGTGCTAAAATCAAAATGGATTCAAGACCTAAATGTGAGCCCTGAAACAATGAAACTCCTAAAAGAAAACAGGCAATAATCTCTTGGACATCGGCCTTAGTAGTGTATTTATGGTTATGTCTCCTCAGGCAAGGGAAACAAAAACAAAAACAAACTATTGAGACTACACCAAAATAAAAGGCTTTTGCACAGCAAACAAAACCACTGGCAAAACAAAAAGGCAACCTACTGAATGGGAGAAAATATTTGCAAATGATATATTCCATAAAGGGTTAATACCCAAAATATATAAAAAAAACTTATACAATTCAACACCAAAAACAACAAATAATCTGATTTTAAAAAATGGGCAGGAGACCTGAACAGACATTTTTCCAAAGAAAACATAGAGATGGCCAATGGACACATGTAAAGATGCTCAATATCACTCATCATTAGGGAAATACAAATCAAAAGCACAATGAGATTCTCATCTGTACCAGGCAGAATGGCTAGTATCAAAAAGACAAGAAGTAACAAGTGTTGGGGAGGATGTGGAGAAAAGGGAACCCTTGTGCACTGTTGGTGAGAATGCAAACTGGTGCAGCCACTGTGGAAAACAGAATGGAGGTTCCTCAAAAAATTAAAAATAGAAATACTATGGGATCCAGCAACTCCACTACTAGGTATTTACCCAAAGAAAATGAAAACACTAATTCAAAAAGATAGATGGACCCCTATGTTTACGGCAGCATTATTTACAATACCCAAGACATAGAAGCAATCCAAGTGTCCATCCATAGATGAATGGGTAAAGAAGATGTGGTTGTTTATATATGCAATGGAATACTCCTCAGCCATAAAAAAAGAATGAGATATTACCAACTGCAACAACATGGGTGGGCCCAGATGGAATAGCGCTAAGTGAAATAAGTCAGACAGAGAAAGACAAATAGCATATGATTTCACTTATATGTGGAATCTAAAACAAAACAAAACAAAATGAAGAAAAGACAAACAGAAACAGACTCGTAACTACGGAGAACAAATTCATGGTTGCCAGAGGGGAGGCGGATGGGGAGACGGTCAAAATAGGTAAAGGTGATTAAGAGGTATAAACTTCCAGTTATAAAATAAACAAGACATGAAGATGAAGAGTACAGCATGGCTGGGGGAAGAAGAAAACACCAATAATAACACAAATGAGAAGGAAAAAAAAATGGACAGCACGGATGGGCTTGCCTGCACAATTGTGCATGTACCTTTTAATGTTTGTGTATACGATTCATAACAACATACCAGCGACACCGAACACCTTTGTATGTCATCTTTGTGCTGGACCACACTACACTGTGCCCAGGCTGTAACATGCATTGGCCTATTTAATTCACAAATGTGTGTGCCCAGAGGTTGTCTACACCTGTGGGGATCTGGGCCTCTACTGGATGTGTGCATGGAAGTTGATTTTGTGAGCGATAATGTGGGTGGCACAACGGCACATTTTCTAGACCTAATGACAATTTTGTAGCCCAAGTGATTTTTATAAACTATGTGCAAGGCTATATGGGAGATCATTTTAATTGTAAAGACATTTTTCTTAGCGTCAATATGCAGCCCACAGATGTATAATTTCAGAGATCACCTTTAGTCCTATTAAAAAGATGGGTATCACCTTGGCAGCCTTCCAGTCTTCCAGTTCAGTGGCTGTTTTCCATGATAAATGACATATTTTTGTGAGTAGCACAGCTACTTCATTCTATAGTTCCTTCATGTTGCTTGGACGAGTGCCACCTAGCTGATGATTTATTACAAGGTAATGTTTTTGAGCTCGTCCATCACGCCCTCATCTTTATAATGTTAACCATTTTACCTTCAACAATAGCAAAGGGTAACTCAAGCTTGGCACTAATTTTAAGAATAAATGAGAAATTG
>NW_028040024.1:0-479 GCF_054177405.1 Leptonychotes weddellii | reverse complement strand
CCCACAGGAAATGCAAGGTCAGAAATTGTTAAAGCAGCTCAGGGTTTGGATGAGTAATGCTGGGTGTCCACTCCCAGGGAAGGCATTTGTTAATGCATCCCTCTCTCTACCGCGGAGCTGGGTGTGCTCCAGAGGGGACCTGGTGCCCGCAGCTGTGTATCCAGGTCCCCTCACAGTTTGAGCTAATCCTCACAGCAAGACCAATGGGCAGGGGTGCCTGGGTGGCTCAGTTGTTAGGCGTCTGCCTTACACTCAGGTCATGGTCCCAGGGTCCTGGGATCGAGCCCCGCATCGGGCTCCCGGCTCGGCGGGGAGTCTGCTTCTCCCTCTCCCTCTGCCGGCCACTCTCCCTGCTTGTGCTCTCTCGCTCTGTCAAATAAATACATAAAATCTTTAAAAAAAAAAGAGACCAATGGCAGGCATAGTAACCCACTTCTTATAGATGAGGAAATGGAGTCTCGCAAAGGTTAAGGAATTAG
>NW_028040023.1:0-479 GCF_054177405.1 Leptonychotes weddellii | reverse complement strand
AGGGAAATTCAAATCAAAACCACACTGAGATACCACCTTACACCAGTTAAAATGGCAAAAATTGACAAGGCAAGAAACAACAAATGTTGGAGAGGTTGTGGAGAAAGGGGAACCCTTTTACACTGTTGGTGGGAATGCAAGCTGGTACAGCCACTTTGGAAAACAATGTGGAGGTGACTCAGAAAATTAAAAATAGAGCTACCCTATGACCTAGCAATTGTTTTTCTCTACTGGGTATTTACCCCAAAGACACAGATGTAGTGAAAAGAAGGGCCATATGCACCCCAATGTTCATAGCAGCAATGTCCACAATAGCCAAACTGTGGAAAGAGCCGAGATGCCCTTCAACAGACGAATGGATAAAGAAGATGTGGTCCATATATACAATGGAATATTACTCAGCCATCAGAAATGAGGAATACCCAAGTTTTACTTAAACATGGTTGGGACTGGAGGAAATTACGCTAAGTGAAATAAGT
>NW_028040022.1:0-479 GCF_054177405.1 Leptonychotes weddellii | reverse complement strand
CCCCCACATTCTACGTCTAGAAATTTAAACCATGAAAAAAATACAGCCCCCATATGTAGTCTACGAGGACGTTTGGTGCTGGGGCACCTAGGGCCCCAGGAATTGCCACACATACATAGACAACAGACTCAGGGAGGATACACCCAGGGCCACGGCTGGCATATTTGGAAGGGAGGTGGGGTTGAAAATGGCCCCCCCCCTTTTTTTTTAAGATTTTATTTATTTATTTGAGACAGAGAGAATGAGAGAGAGAGAGAGCACATGAGGGGGGGAGGGTCAAAGGGAGAAGCAGGCTCCTTGCTGAGCAGGGAGCCCGATGCGGGACTCAATCCAGGGACTCCAGGATCATGACCTGAGCCGAAGGCAGTTGCTTAACCACCTGAGCCACCCAGGCGCCCCAGGCGCCCCAGGAGATTCTGTTTCTTCACGTTAAGGAGGAAGATAGTCCACCAGGAGGATTACGAATGTAACCTTGAAGG
>NW_028040021.1:0-479 GCF_054177405.1 Leptonychotes weddellii | reverse complement strand
ATCTGCAGCCGAGAATATTCTATCCACCAAGTCTATCATACAGAATAAAAGGACAGATAGTTTCCCAGATAAACAAAAACTAAAGGAGTTCGTGACCACTAAACCAGCCCTACAAGGAATATTAAAGGGGACTCCTTGAGTGCAAAGGAGAGACCAAAAGTGTCAAAGAGAAGAAAGGATCAGAGAAAATCTCCAGAAACAATGAAAAGCAAGTAATAAAATGGCAATAAATACATATCTATAAATAATAACTTTGAATCTAAATAGACTAAATGCTCAAATCAAAAGACATAGGGTGGGCGCGTGGGTGGCTCAGTCGTTAAGCGCCTGCCTTCGGCTCAGGTCATGGTCCCAGGGTCCTGGGATCGAGCCCCTCATTGGGCTCCCTGCTCGGCAGGAAGCCTGCTTCTCCCTTTCCCACTCCCCCTGCTTGTGTTCCCTCTCTCACTGTGTCTCTCTCTGTCAAATAAATAAAATCT
>NW_028040020.1:0-479 GCF_054177405.1 Leptonychotes weddellii | reverse complement strand
GATGGCAGACACTTAACAACTGAGCCACCCAGGCGCCCCAGCATGAGAGATTCTTAGGAAGGGTAATAATTAAGCTGATGGCATTTTCCCTTCAAAGATACCACACTAAGACCTATAAACCTCATGCATGAGGATATCTTCATAGTCATCAGCAAAGAGAAGGGCCATCCACGTCACTTCATGGATAAGCAAACTGAGACCACAAGACTTCTGGAAGCTGTTTTCCCAAAATAGTTTTGGTAATTATGAGGCTGAGCAATTTACCTTATTCAATACTCACAACAACTCTGTAATGATGATGATCATTATCATCATTCCCATTCTAGAAATCTAGGAACTGAAGCACAGAGAGGGGAGGGCACGGGCCTGAGGGCACCCGGCAGGGATGGAACGGAGCCAGGACGTAAGCCCAGGAGCAGGGGGATTCCTTAGCTCTACTGTCCCATCCAAGTGAACGGAGAAGGGGATGGGGAAGACGA
>NW_028040019.1:0-479 GCF_054177405.1 Leptonychotes weddellii | reverse complement strand
CCTCCCTAATAAGGTAGAATAGACTAGAATATTTGTGCACAGTAGATAAAATGTGTCCAATATTAGAAGTATTTGTCTACACCAATCATAAAAGTACTGCTTTAAGAAATAAGGACTTGATGTTCTGACACCAGTAGGCCACTGTAAACCTTCAAGCCTTTAGCAGACCACTATGATCTCTGTGTGTTACATTTTTTTTAATTTTTTTTTTTTTTTCTTACCAGCCTATAGCTTGCCCAGAATCTGAGAGCTGCATACAACTTAAGATCTCTGTATTTGGCTCAGGTTTCCAACAGAAGTTTCTGGACCTCTAACTTTATTATGTTTCTTGGGAAAATTTTTGTATTCTTGTTTTCTTAAAGCTAACAATCTTTACTGAACTCTGACATCAAGGGAGAAGAACTGAGATGTAGAAGAAATGGCCATACAAACCCTGTCTCCTACTTCCAACGGCAGCACCCACCCCTGGTCCTAGTCAA
>NW_028040018.1:0-479 GCF_054177405.1 Leptonychotes weddellii | reverse complement strand
AATAAAAAAGTAAAATAAAATTTTTTTTTAAAAAAGGGATTGATAAGATGTTGGTTGAAAAAGGGAAAAAGAAAAATTCAAAAAAAAAAAAACCAGTTAAAAAAAAAAACTTTGAAAGACTAAAGAATCATAGTAAAAATGCCATGGATTCTATGTGCAGTATTCCCCTAGCGCTGGAGTTCTGCTGTTCTCATTGATCGGTAGACTTGGTCTTGGCTGGCTGTTCTCGCTGATCTTCTGGGGGAGGGGCCTGTTGCCGTGGTTCCCAAATGTCTTTGCTGGAGGCAGCATTGCCCCGCCCTTGCCCGCTCCGGGCTAAGTAATCTGCTCGGGTTTGCTCTCGGGAGCTTTCCCTGCAAGCTTTCCGTAGAGCTTTGGAGGCCCAGAGTGAAAATGGCGGCCTCCCAATCTCTGCCTCGGAGGAGCCGAGAACTCGGGCCCGCTCCTCAGTGAGCCCCCAGAGAAAAGCCGTCAGTCAC
>NW_028040017.1:0-479 GCF_054177405.1 Leptonychotes weddellii | reverse complement strand
GGCTCAGTTGGTTAAGCGACTGCCTTCGGCTCAGGTCATGATCCTGGAGTCCCGGGATCGAGTCCCACATCGGGCTCCCTGCTCGGCAGGGAGCCTGCTTCTCCCTCTGACCCTCCCCCCTCTCATGTGCTCTCTGTCTCTCTCATTCTCTCTGTCTCAAATAAATAAATAAAATCTTAAAAAAAAAAAAAAAAAAAAGGATCTTTAAAAAAAAAAAAAGAAAGACAAAGCATGGACAGTTGCAAGAATGACTAAAAGGTTACACACTTGTCAAATCTATTTTTTTTTTTTTAGATTTTATTTATTTATTTGAGAGAGTGAGAGAGCACAAGAGAGCTCAAGCAGGGGGAGTAGCAGAGAGAGAGGGAGAAGCAGGCTGCCAGTTGAGCGGGGAGCCTAACACAAGGCTTGATCCCAGGACCCTGGGATCATGATGTGCGCTGAAGGCAGACGCTTAACTGACTGAACCACTGGGGCAC
>NW_028040016.1:0-479 GCF_054177405.1 Leptonychotes weddellii | reverse complement strand
TGTATTGAGCTCTTATTACATGCCCGGTAATGTTCAAAGCACTTCATATGTTTTTCCCACTTAATCTTCATGACAACTCTATGAGACAGGTGGTATTGTAAGCCATTTTTTTTTTTAAAGATTTTATTCATTTATTTGAGAGAGAATGAGATAGAGAGAGCATGAGAGGGGGGAGGGTCAGAGGGAGAAGCAGACTCCCTGCCGAGCAGGGAGCCCGATGCGGGACTCGATCCCGGGACTCCAGGATCGTGACCTGAGCCGAAGGCAGTCGCTTAACCAGCTGAGCCACCCAGGCGCCCGTAAGCCATTTAATAAACAAGAAAAGGAAGACAAAATAAGGTTTCATTCTCATCACCAGTGAGAAAGACAGAGAAAGGTTGATAAAAATAGAATAAAAGACAATGGGTAGAATTTTAAAAAACGTAATTTGCTTCGAAAAATTACAAATGAATCTAGTAATAAAGAAATTTCTGAGGGTA
>NW_028040015.1:0-479 GCF_054177405.1 Leptonychotes weddellii | reverse complement strand
GTCTCTCATGGTTCGTCTCCCCCTCCGATTTCCCCCCCTTCATTCTTCTCCTCCTGCTACCTTCTTCTTGGAAGAAGTGTTTCTGAAAGTCAGCATTGCTCACTTATTAGTTACCTCATTGACCCCTGAGTTATCGTTGCCTGGGGCTCAGTCCACGCTTGGGCTTCCTTCGAGTCCACCTGTGATTTCTGGGCCACGCACGGATCCCAGTTCGCACGAAGTTCACACTTACTGAGTGTGAACCTAGAACTCCGTGCCAGAGCTGAGTGTTTAGGGTACCGTGTCTGCCATACAGGCGGGACGTAGTTCTCCTCAGCGATTTGCTCCTTCAAAGTATTTCTCGATGCCATAACTACTAGATCTTATCGCCGCTCACATGTAGGTATAGCCTAAATCAGACGATTTATTGACAGATGTATTAGAAGAATATTTTTTGGATAAACCGCTGCCCGGATAGAACTGGGAAATGAAAGCGGCCC
>NW_028040014.1:0-9725 GCF_054177405.1 Leptonychotes weddellii | reverse complement strand
AGGGGTTCTGAGTCTGTAATAAGGCTCAAGTTTGGGAATTGATTGAGGGCCCATGACATCGTTTTGTTCATTTAACCTAGAACTTTTCTGCTTATGCAGATGTAGTAAAAATTTACTGGTAGGCTTCCTCTCTTTTTATTTCTAGGAGCACCGTGATCAGCTAACCAATGCCTTAGGTCTGTGCAAGTCACACTTTTCTGATTGCTTCTTTGACTTTGCTGTTCATTATGCAAAAGGAATATCAAGTAGCTGTAATGCAGTAGTTCTGGTGAAAAACTATGGGGAGTATACACTGAGGCATGGCAGCACCTTTTGTCAGCTTGATTTTGATTACACACTGATGCTAGCTGTATTCCTGCAGTGGTAGTCTTTATTGTATTGCATTTTGTGTTTCCTTCCTTGGGTTCAAGTGATTGAGGTTCTCAAGGAAAAGGTTGCTTTCAGCATAATGAGGCAGATTGTTTTGTTTGATAATTGGCAGTGATGGGTTTATGTCCAAACCATCCCGGGATCTTGTTTTCCCATCTTCTTCTGTTTCTGTCTTGAGTCAGTAGGAACAGCAACAACAACACGTTCAAGTGAATAGAATGCATGAGCACTAGATGTTTGTTGAGGCTTGTCATTAAGACAATAGAGAGTTACTAACAGGAGCTTTTCTGTTTCTCTCCAGAGAGGTACTGGTAAACTATATCCATTACTAATCAGGGTGTGAGACACTTAGTAGGGGATTAATACATATTTAATAAAGAAAGGAAGGAACAGAGGAAGGGAGGGAGAAAAAGGAAAGGAAAGAAGACCCAAATCTTCTATTTTTATTTTTGTTTCTCTCAGTTAAGAAGATCAGTCATGTGTACTGTGCTAGATTTCTCAGAAACTAGAGATGCTGACTTTGACCAGACTTCTGCTGCCTCTAGTTTCTGTCTCTCGTTCTGTTATACCCCTTATCTTATGGTGGGTGGGTCAGAAAGAGGACTAAAAATTAAATGGGATGTATTTGTGTTAGTCAGGTCATGGGATAGAATAGTAGAGATCTGTCAACTCCAGATCCATTTTGCAAAAATAGGCAGCTTATCGCAGACTAAAAAATAATTACAGATACATTTTAATGAGGTAAATACTGTTATTTAGCAGTGATATCATCTTCATAGAGGCCTGCGGAAAAGTCTAGGACTAAGGGAACTAGAGTTATTTTTTTTTTTGGAGATTATCTGGAATTTGTAGAGCTCCTTCTGTTCTGTGGAAGGGCCCTGCTAGGGATGCTGCCACGTGCTGTTTGCCCTGTGCGGGTGGTCCTCTGCCTCTTTCTTGTTCCATCTTCTTCCCCCCCACAGCCATTTTCTTTTAAACAAAACAACATAGCAGTAGATATGTAAGATAGGCGAGTGAATTCCTTTATTCAATAGAAAGTACTGGCATTTTGGCTGAAAAATATTTTCAAGGAAAATTTTTTAGGAATGTGTAATTGGTGGGAGAATTGAACATGAAGTGATAATACATATATAAGATACAAGAAAGCAAGAACAGATTGCTACTTTATCAGCTGTCATGGCTATTTGCCACTCCGACTTGTGAGTGGGGGCATCAAAATTCAGCATCTATATGTGGTAAATAAAAAAACCAATAATAATAGCTGGCAGTGTTTGCACCAGCCCTTCCCAGCCTGATCCAACGATGCAGCAGGTACATGTTTGAGAGCCGTGAGAACGGATATGTGGAGAACACCACCAGCCTGTGTGTGTCTTTTCATTTATTTATAATTTCATCTTGTTTAATGGCATTTCTTTTAACGACTTTTCTTTGAGCCCATGCTAACTTTTAAATACAATCTAAGCTTTATTTTTACATTTTGTTGTTAAGTATAAAAGTGGAACAAAAATGTTTTACCTGTGAGGCTTGAAACTTTTTAGAAGGTGTTGAGGCAGTTCATCCTGGTGTATGGGTTGTCACAGGGAATACTTTTATTTCTGAATTAAATTTGCCAAACTTTTTTTTTTTTTTTAATGTTACAGAAGCCAAGGCTGCCCCAAGAGATTGTTTCATTGATGTGAATTCTAAAGGTGACAGATTTGGCAATTGTGGTTTCTCTGGCAATGAATACAAGAAGTGTGCCACTGGGTAAGTGGAGGCAAGGTTGTGAAGGAACATGAAAGATTGTAAGACCAGTAGTCTCTAGTATCTTTTATAACTCCTTGCGCCTGCTCACTTTCTCCCCCTTTAATACTGAACTTTTCAAACTTAAACTTTTATAACAGAAGACTTCAGAGAGACTCTGAAAAGAACTAGTAAAATAATTTATTCCTTTTGATGTTAACTGTCTAAAATTTAATAGATTTTAGAATCTTTGTTTTTCCTTATTCTACAATAAGAACCTCAAATAAACACTCTTCCTCTTCTTTTTTTCATTAAAAGATTATGCTGGTAAATGTGGAGGTAAAGGTACCTGCAGTCTTCATTCTGGATGTTGTTATGTTCTTCTTGCTGTATATAATCTTAAAGTGACAGATTAAAACCTTTCTTGTTTCTGTAACATTTGTTTATGGTAAAAATTAATAATTATTAAAAAATTATAAATGAGAAAAAAGTCATCCATAATCTCAATGGGTATATATTTACTAATTTCAATGTATTTCTTCCCCTTTTTTTGTCTCTATGCACTATACAGACACACACTGATATTTTGTATAATTGGAATTAATCTGAAATACTGTGCATCTTTTCGGCCTGCTCGACTTCCTACTTTGCCAATTAGTCTGAGCAACTGTAGTGAAGCCATGTTTGCTAAGAAGAAATAACAATAGTGATCTCTGTGTTGTACAATCCCACTGACATTCTTTAGGTCTTCATGCTACTTGACCTTTCAGTAGCGTTCAACTACGTTGACCGTTTTGTCCTTGAAGAAACCCCTTTCCTTGGCTTCTGTGTGGAAATTTCTTCTAGTATTCTTTTCTGTTTCCAGTTGCTCTTTGAATGTGTTTATTTGTAGGCTCCTCTTTCTCCTCTCAGCCATTAAATGGCGTGAGACACCAGCTGTGCTGGCCTGCATGTGGTCTTCTGCCACAGGGCCTCTGTGTGTACTGTTCCTTCTGGCTGGCATGTTCTCCACTCCTCCAGATCTTAGTTTCAAAGACTTCCTCAACTTAACAGAACCAGATGCCCTCTTATAGGTGTTCTTACTGCTGTGTACTTTCTCCCCCTTAATATTAGCCAATTTATTTTGTTCTAATTCTTTAACAATTGGTTATTAATATATGGTGTATTTCACAGGATATTCAGAATTTACCTTTCCTGATATATAAAACAGAGTAGATGGAGGGAAAATGAAAAAAAAAAACCAAGAAAATATTTCAAAAGGGGATATAAACATGACTTTCGATATCTATCTTGTATAGTTTTAAAAATAGTTGTAGATATAAGTTCTTTTGCATTTATATAGCACTTTTTTGGGGGAAATCACATTATTATTCTTAATAAATTTTTAGTATATTTAACTTCCATGGGAAGGTTTCATGTCCAAACCACTGCCCTTGTAAGAACAATCATTTAAAAATGATATTATGGGGGCATGTGGGTGGCTCAGTTGGTTAAGCAACTGCCTTCGGCTCACGTCATGATCCCAGGGTTCTGGGATCGAGTCCCACATCAGGCTCCCCCTGCACTGCGGGGAACCTGCTTCTCCCTCTGCCTCTGCCTGCCACTCCCCTCTGCTTGTGCGCTCTCTCTCTCTCTCTCTGTCAAATAAAGAAATAGAATCTTTAAAAAAAAAATTAAAAAAATTAAAAAAATAAAAATGATATTATCTTAGAATAAAATAGAGATTTTAAGGGATAATTTTCCATGTAAAAGGAAGATTGAATACAAAACCAGTTCTAAGCATAGAATTTTCATGATTCTTTTATAGTATTTAGGTAAGACCCAGGAGGGCTCTGTTCTGCACTTTGGGGAGATCGGACTGATCTTGGTTAACATAATTTGTCTAAAATAAAATGAGAAAAGTAGGAACATCAATGTTGAAGGAAGGATGAACTTTGAAAAATTCTGTGCTGCTTTTTCATTGAATTTGGTATGTTGTGTCTTCTTTATCATTCAGTTCATAATATTTTAAAATTTATATTGTGGTGTCTCCTGTCACTCTTGGTTTATTGAAAGTATATTGCTTAATTTCCAGATATTTGGGAGTATTCTGGTTATCTGGTTGTTTTTGGTTTCTAGTTTAATTCCATTGAGAACATACTCTATGACTTTAATTCTTTGCAGTTTCTTGAGATGTGAATCATTGCCTAGCATATAGCAGTTTTGGTGAATGTCTATGTACAAGTGAAAAAAAAGTGTATTCTATAGTTATTAGATTACATTATTCTATAAGTGTCAAATTAACAGTCTTATTCAAATTTCCTATATCTTTGGGTTGTATGTGTGTGTTTTATGTTTGTCCTTAAATTTCTGAGAGAAGTATGTTAAAATCTTCAGCTATGATTATAAAATTGTCTATTTTTCTTTTCAGTTCTATGAATTTTTTTGCTGTATAGCTTTTGAATTTGTGTTATTAAGTGCTTATGTTACTAGGTGCATCCACATTTAGGATGATTATGTCTCCCAGATGAATTGACCCTTTTATTATTCCCAGATTTTCTTCTTTATCTTTGGAATATTCCTTTGTAGCATTTTTCACAGTTTCATTGTTTATATGACTGTTTGGTGGTCACCCTTCATCCGTCAACTGTAAAGTTTAGTGACATGTTTTATCTTTTGTGTTTAGCATAATATTTGGCATATAAAAGTACCTATTAAATACTTGTTGAATGAATGCAGGAACGGATGATATAGCTAATGGGTGGAGAATTAGTGTAACTGATAAAATGAACTGAGCTAAAATCTTGGGATAAGTGGATTAATGCAGACTTGGAGAGAGCTTGCTAAGACATATCTGATCGTTGTCTTTAGCCTGGTTCTGTTCCCATGTTTTTATGAGTAACTTAATGAAATGATAGAAACTACACTTAAGAAACTTATAAATTACTGGGTAGCTGATTTGAAAAACACTTTATAATAGTAGTATAGTATTAATATAGTCATTAGGAATACACATCTGAAGTCAGACTCTGGGTTTGAATACTGCTTCAGCCACTTCACATCTCTGAGACTTTAGACAAGTTGCCTCACTTTTCTCTTTTTTCCCCTCTGTACTTCATTTTTCTGTAAAATGGGGATAATAATGGTACCTATTTCCAGTTGTTGCTTTGAAGACTGAATGTGTTGATGGATGTTAGGACTAAGAAGAGTGCCTGGTCATTGTAGAACTCATCATTATCATTGTTGTCATCTTTGCTATCATTATAATCATCCTCATCATGGAAAATGTATAAAATCTAGAAAAATCTAAAGAAAGTGATATTTATGGTCCTGCCATCCAGAGATACTTCCTTAAATTTTTGTTATATTTCTTTCTTATGTATTCATAAACATTTGTGCATCATACATGTATGTACATACATATGTGTACTCAGAGATCCACACAGTCTGGTTTATACTATTTTATAAATTCATGTACTTACTTTCCACTATATTAAGAGCGTTTATAGGATGTAACCAGCTTCGTTTAATCATTTCCTTATTTTAGAAATTCAAGGTTTGTAGTAAATTGCTATTTTAAATAGGGTTGTGATATATACAGCTTAAGTATTTATTTCTCTGCTTATTTTCTTAATAGATTTGTCTCAAAAAGTATGGATAAGTTTTAAGGCTCCTCATGGCTACTTCCAAATTGACCTTCAAAACATTTAATTGATTTATGTTTCCACTGTCCCCTCACCAATGCTGAGTGTTATCTTAAAAGATACAGTTGACCTTTGAACAACATGAGGGTTAGAGGTGCCAACTTCCTATGCAGTGAAAAATTCACTTATAACTTTCGGCTCCCCCAGAACTTAACTACTAATAGCCTACTATTGACAAGAAGCCTTACTGATAACAAAACAGTTGATTAACACATATTTTGTATGTTACATGTATTATATACTCTGTTCTTACAATAAAGTAGACTAGAGAAAAGAAAATGTTATTAAGAAAATCATAAGGAAGAGAAAATATATTTATAGTCCTGTGAAAAATCCGTGTGTTAAGTGGACCCATGCAGTTCAAACCTGTGTTGTTCTGGGGTTATCTGGACTTTTCCAATTTGTTATATCAAATAGATATTTCATTTTTATTTTAAATGAATTTGTAAATAATTATTTAAGCTTGTTGTTGTTCAAAACATGTTTAAAGGGATATAGAGAAAAATTCTGGCTTCTACTCTTATCCTTTTTCCCTGTTCCCACCAGAACAGGTGTGTGTTCTTTTAGCAAAAATTTTTGTGTCTTTCCAGAGTCTTTGTGCAAATGCCTAGTTTTATTCCCCATTGTCTTCCACCTCCCTGTCGTGCATACCGCAGACATTGTTGTGCAGATCATATTGTTGTGTGAAAGAGCTGTCTTGTCTTTCAGTATATAAATGGTGTCATCTTTTTTTAAACTTTTTAAATGACAAATTTCAATTATACAGAGGAATAGAAGGAATAGTATGATGAAACCCATATGTCCTAGATTAAAACATTGTTAATAATTTATCATATTTACTTTGTCTAGACTTTGCTGAACCATTTTTAAGTAAATTATAGGCATTATGATATTCACTCCTAAATTCTTTAGTATTCATCTCCAACATATAAGGCCATTCACAATAGCAGTTTCATACCTATCAAAATTAACAATTTCCTAATATCAGGGGCGCCTGGGTGGCTCAGTTGGTTAAGCAACTGCCTTCGGCTCAGGTCATGATCCTGGAGTCCCTGGATCGAGTCCCGCATCGGGCTCCCTGCTCGACAGGGAGTCTGCTTCTCCCTCTGACCCTCCCCCATCTCATGTACTCGCTCTCTCTCATTCTCTCTCTCTCAAATAAATAAATAAAATCTTTAAAAAAAAAAACAAACCAATTTCCTAATATCATGTAATACCTGGTCAATATTAAAGTTTCTCCAATTGTCCTTAAATTGTGTTTCATAGCTGTTTTTTTCCACATCAGGATTCCATCAAGGATCACACATTGCATTTAGTTGTCATGTCACTTAAGTCACTTTTAATCTAAAATAGTCCTCTTCATTTATTTTTTTCTTTTCAGTGATAGTGATGTAAGGAAATAACTGGGCCAGTGGTCTTTTAGAATGGCCCATGTCCTGGATTTGTTAGTTTCTTCTCAGTGTTGCTTAACTTGTGTCTCTATCCCCTGATTTCTCTATAAATCAGAAGTTAAATATAAAGTCTTAATTAGATTCAGATAAAACATTTTAGGGAAGAATACTTCATAACTGGTACATTATGTCTAGGAGGCACATAATTCTGGGTTGTTCGTTTTATTAATGATACTAGGTGGCGATGACCAGATCTTGCAACTGTAGGGCTATGTTTTTCCCATTACAACTACCAGATAATATGTGGAGGAGTGATGATTTTATACCATATGAATAGCCAGTTTCCCACCAATGTTTCACCTTGCAGTTTTAGCATGCATTGATGATCCTTGCCAGAAGCAATTATTATATTGAGGCTTGCAGTAGAATTTTCCTTTGTAATATAATAGTGAACATCTCTTAGCTTTGTTGGCTGCTTGCATTCCTTATTTTATGAATTGTCTTTTTTATATCTTTGCTAATTTTTTTCTGTGGAAGTGGTTTTTTTTTCTTATTGATTTGTAACAGCTTTTTATATATTGAGTATTTTCCTTTTACTCTTTAATATGTCACTAACACTACACATGAAACTCTAAGTATATCATAGCAACATGAATTTTGGTAGGCTCCAACAGATGTTAACTTAGGTCTGCTTTATGCTATGTTTTGTTTTAGAGGTTTTCATATCTAATTTCAACTAACTATGTGAGATAGACATTATTATTTATCTCTTGTTTTTCAGATGAAGGAACTGAAGCTCAGAAAGTGTAAGCACTTTATTCAAGTTAACTAGTGAATAAATGGTGGCATAAGAATAAATGTAGAGTTGAGACAAAATCACTAACTCTTGAGTGCAGGATGGAGGGAAGAGGAGACTTAACAGTATATGCAAAAAGTAAATAGGGGTTTTAGCTAGTGATCAGTTCAAGGGCATCAGCAATGTAATGTAGTTACCATAAAAGCTCCTGTAATCTTGGGCCTAATAGTAGTACAGTATCTAACATAAAGGAAATGTGAGCTCCATTTTATTCTTTGCTTGTCAGGCTATAACTGAAATTTCATGCCCTACTCTGAGTACTGTGCTTCAAGAGGCAGTGAGACAGACTGGAACATATTAGAGGGGAACTTCCTTGTTCCATGGGAAAGGATTGTAGGTATTGCTCTGTCAAAGTAAGTATTTAGGAACTACATGATAATTGGCTGCCATGTGGAAGAAGGAGAAGACATTAGCTGTGTGATCTCATGTGGAAAGTCTGGGACCAATGAGGAAAAGTTATAAGGAGATAGATTTTTAACTCAAGAAGTAAAATAGTTTTATGATATCTAGAATGAAAATTTTAGGGAGTGGTGAGTTAGAGGATTAGGTGAGTTGAAGGAAAATAATATCATATATCACTTGGCAGTGATACCATAGAGGAGATTCAAGTGTAGGGTAGGTGCTTGGATCACAAGACAGCCAAGTAGAAAATTTCAATATAGCATCATAAGAGTTGATGTTAGTGGTATTTAGTGTGTTATGAATGGTTATAGGAAGGGCATTTAGCTAACACAGCCTTGGTGATAGGAATTATAGTCAGGCAAGCCTTCATAATGCTTGTTATAATGCTGAATCAGTGAATTGAATTAGTGAATTAATGAATTGAGTCTTAAAGTAACTAAGAGAACCCAAGCCGAGAAGGGTGGAGTCTTTTCTTAGTTATTTTACAATACAGAATCTAATTTTCTCCTTACTGTAACTCTATAATAAGTCACAACTGAACTTTAGTATAGGCTTATTATTTTCTGTGTGAAAGCATTTATAAAATTATATTTATAAACAACTTTTTCCTTAGACTTTTTTGAGCCCTAGACAGATAGTAAAGAGAGATTAGGTGTGGGGAAAGAAGGAGCATGAACACTACCTGGTACCCTACTAATCCCATCTTAGCATCCACTTATCTCTGCCATATTTGAAGAGAACTGCTTTGATGTGTTTGCTCTCATATGCTTTCTCTGTTGAGATTCCCTTCAACTAAATATCAGTAAACTTTCCTTATGTATCCAAATATGTAATTTTCCTTTTGTATCTACACTGGGTGCATTTTATGTTTGCGTTATTCCTCTATCTTTATAGGAATGCATTGTGTGGAAAGCTTCAGTGTGAGAATGTACAGGACATGCCTGTATTTGGAATCGTTCCTGCTATTATTCAGACTCCCAGTAAAGGCACCAAATGTTGGGGTGTGGATTTCCAGCTAGGATCCGATGTTCCAGATCCTGGAATGGTGAATGAAGGCACAAGATGTGACAATGGAAAGGTAATCAAAGTGTTTTCTCTTTATGAAGTAAAATTTAAAAAATTAAAAGACCCTTATACAAAGTAAGTAGTTGTTCTTTTCTGATTTATAAAAGAAATCTATATTTATTATAGAGATTTTGGAAAATACAAAGCCACCAAGGACAAAATTAAGAATGATTGTTATTCTACTATCCAGATTTCACTGGCAGTCATCTATTTTTTTTTTACACTATTATTTTTTTT
>NW_028040013.1:0-479 GCF_054177405.1 Leptonychotes weddellii | reverse complement strand
TGCTAAGGTTCTGTGAGCCAGACGAACATGACAATGCTCCTGGATCCTTGGGAGTCTGTCCGCGCCTTCATTTTCCTAATCACTACACCTCACTGTATGTTTGTTGCACTGTTGCTAGGCTGGCATCTTCTCTCCATAGTGAGCTTGGGAGCTCTTCAGGTTTTCCCTATCAATCAGACCTCTTGTCGTTCTCTGTTTTTTCCCTCAGGGTGCCCACCAGACCCAGTGCCAGCTTCCCAGTGGGTGTCCAGCAGACTCTTGATGACTTAAACCTACCGGTGCCATCCACCTCCCCCTGCACACCCCAACTCCTTCAAAGTCTGTGACGTGTTGTAGAAACGTGTGGGAAAATATGTAGAGTTAGGAGCAGCATCTTTCCAAATGAAGCGTACGAAATAAATGGAAAGTGAAGGCAGTGGCTTATTCCATTTTGGATGGACCATAACCTGATTTGCACCAAGCTCTGGCCCTCAGCTGAT
>NW_028040012.1:0-479 GCF_054177405.1 Leptonychotes weddellii | reverse complement strand
GAAGAAGAAGGTAGCAGGAGGGGAAGAATGAAGCAGGGGAAATCGGAGGGTAGACAAACCATGAGAGATGACGGACTCTGAAAAACAAACTGAGGGTTCTAGAGGGGAGGGGGGTGGGAGGATGGGTTAGCCTGGTGATGGGTATTGAGGAGGGCACATTCTGCATGGAGCACTGGGTGTTATGCACAAACAATGAATCATGGAACACTACATCTAGAACTAATGATGTAATGTATGGGGATTAACATAAGAATAAAAAAAAATTCCTTTAGGGTATAAACAAACCTATTTGCACTTAAATTTCAGATCCTTGTGTGGGACCCATATGCCCCCATACCCATGTATTGCCAACTTTTCCAATCACCTGTTCTCTGGCTTTCTCACTATGAGTCAGGAATAGGAGCTTCCTTCCCCACTGATGTCTTTACCAAATCGATGCATGCTGTTGTTCCAGACTCCTGATATCCTCCTTGCTGACT
>NW_028040011.1:0-479 GCF_054177405.1 Leptonychotes weddellii | reverse complement strand
GTCTCTCATGGTTCGTCTCCCCCTCCGATTTCCCCCCCTTCATTCTTCTCCTCCTGCTACCTTCTTCTTGGAAGAAGTGTTTCTGAAAGTCAGCATTGCTCACTTATTAGTTACCTCATTGACCCCTGAGTTATCGTTGCCCGGGGCTCAGTCCACGCTTGGGCTTCCTTCGAGTCCACCTGTGATTTCTGGGCCACGCACGGATCCCAGTTCTCACGAAGTTCACACTTACTGAGTGTGAACCTAGAACTCCGTGCCAGAGCTGAGTGTTTAGGGTACTGTGTCTGCCATACAGGCGGGACGTAGTTCTCCTCAGCGATTTGCTCCTTCAAAGTATTTCTCGATGCCATAACTACTAGATCTTATCGCCGCTCACATGTAGGTATAGCCTAAATCAGACGATTTATTGACAGATGTATTAGAAGAATATTTTTTGGATAAACCGCTGCCCGGATAGAACTGGGAAATGAAAGCGGCCC
>NW_028040010.1:0-479 GCF_054177405.1 Leptonychotes weddellii | reverse complement strand
TTTAATACAACAATTAAATAATAATAAAATGATTATCAGAAGTTAATTTATTCAATTCCATCGTAAAAAATCATTTTGCAAAATGATAGCTGGTTGTAATGAAATACTTTTCATTTAGAGTTTTTTATCTACTACAATTTAGGCTTTATACTAGTAGTAGCTGTAGGGAGTTATTCAGGGATTAGAGTCAAGAAAACTATATAGAGGAGTATCTTTTATGCAAGTTGAATATGCAAGAATAAGTGGGGATATGTATTTTGACACTTGTCTTATAATAAGATGGGCATCCTAGCAATGGGAATTATCCTGACCAAGACACTCAAATAAGAAACACAAAGTACTCACTTGAATGTAATAAAAGTATGAGTTCACGTTAAGACTCCTGTATGAGTTCATGTTGAGACTCCTTATTATAAGTTCCATTTATATAGGTATTCTAATGAAAAGGATTTGGAAGAAAGAAAAGTGATTGCTATTTA
>NW_028040009.1:0-479 GCF_054177405.1 Leptonychotes weddellii | reverse complement strand
AGTAAGTGAAAAGAACCTTTAGGCAGAAGCCATTGAGGCACTCTTTAAACCCTGTGCCTATTTTTATTAAACACTCCAGGCTGAATCATACATGCTGATGCTCGCCAAGTAGTCACAGGGGAACAAGGGGGCCCTGTGTGTCTGTCGGTCAGTGTGTGTGTGTCTCTGTGCGCGCGCGTCTCTCTGTGCGCGCGCGTCTCTCTGTGCGCGCGCGTCTCTCTGTGCGCGCGCGTCTCTCTGTGCGCGCGCGTCTCTCTGTGCGCGCGCGTCTGTGTGTCTCTGTGTGTCTGTGTCTCTGTGTCTGTGTCTGTGCGTCTCTGTGTCTGTGCGTCTCTCTGTGTGTGCGTCTCTCTGTGTGTGCGTCTCTCTGTGTGTGCGTCTCTCTGTGTGTGCGTCTCTCTGTGTGTGCGTCTCTCTGTGTGTGTCTGTGCGTCTCTGTCTCTGTGCGTCTCTGTGCGTGTGCGTCTCTGTGCGTGTCT
>NW_028040008.1:0-479 GCF_054177405.1 Leptonychotes weddellii | reverse complement strand
CACACATGGGATGGGAGATCTGTTATGCCATCTTTGGAAGACATAATCTGCCACAAATTTCCCAAGCATTCTATATTTGCAGAAGTGAAACCAAGGACCTCATTACTACTAGAACCAAGAACAGCAATAAGTTCAGTGCCTTACTGACTATAAAATACTTTTATGAGGCATGTATCATTAAATGCTCATAAAACCCTGCGAAATCAGCATTGTTTACAGAGGAAGACGGAAGAAGCTTGTCTAAAGAGCTACAGTCATGCAGTCTTTGGGGCTCCAGGCTTGCTCTGTCTGCAATGCTGGGATTGTGGGAGGTGAGCATAAGCACGGGGTCTTGGAGACCTCTGTTTCTACAGGGTGCTTGGAAAGAGCTGGAGGTGGCAGCCTGCTGCACATACAGGTCAAATCATTGTGCCACTAAGAACAAATAATGTAGTGGCTCTTCCTATCTCATTCTAACATAAAATGTCAGAACCTTGGCC
>NW_028040007.1:0-480 GCF_054177405.1 Leptonychotes weddellii | reverse complement strand
AAGAACTTAGACCAGGGGCGCCTGAGTGGCTCAGTTGGTTAAGCAACTGCCTTCGGCTCAGGTCATGATCCTGGAGTCCCGGGATCGAGTCCCGCATCGGGCTCCCTGCTCAGCAGGGAGTCTGCTTCTCCCTCTCCCGCTCCCCCTTCTTGTGCTCTTTCTCTCTCTCAAATAAATAAATAAAATCTTTAAAAAAAAATAAAAAAAAAAAAAAAAAAAAAGAACTTAGACCAGCAAAAGATTTATTCAGGAAAGACATTGTTTAGAATTGCTGACAGAAGGGGGCGCCTGGGTGGCTCAGTCGTTAAGCGTCTGCCTTCGGCTCAGGTCATGATCCCAGGGTCCTGGGATCGAGTCCCACATCGGGCTCCCTGCTCGGTGGGAAGCCTGCTTCTCCCTCTCCCACTCCCCCTGCTTGTGTTCCTGCTCTCGCTGTCTCTGTCTCTGTCAAATAAATAAATAAAATCTTTAAAAAAAAAA
>NW_028040006.1:0-480 GCF_054177405.1 Leptonychotes weddellii | reverse complement strand
GATCCTCAGGTTCTGTCCCGTCCCTTTCTCTAACCAGCTCCCTAGTTGATTTCACTCACTCTAATGGCCTTACAACCACCATCTCTGTGCTGACAACACCCAAATTGACATTTACAGCCTTAACCTTTCCCTGAGCACGTTTAGTAGACAATTCAAAGTGAATATGCTTAAAATCGAACTGTTTCAGCTGCCTCCAAATCTGCTCTTCTTCTTATCTTTCCATATTCCCAAATGGTGCAGTCATCCCTCAGTTATTCAAGCCAATAATCTGGGGGTCATCTTTTTTTTTTTTTTTTAAAGATTTTATTTATTTATTTGAGAGAAAGAGAATGAGAGACAGAGAGCACGAGAGGGAAGAGGGCAGAGGGAGAAGCAGACCCCCCGCTGAGCAGGGAGCCCGATGCGGGACTCGATCCCGGGACTCCAGGATCATGACCTGAGCCGAAGGCAGTCGCTTAACCAACTGAGCCACCCAGGCGC
>NW_028040005.1:0-480 GCF_054177405.1 Leptonychotes weddellii | reverse complement strand
AAGATGGACTCTGAAAAACAAACTGAGGGTTCTAGAGGGGAGGGGGGTGGGAGGATGGGTTGGCCTGGTGGTGGGTGTTGAGGAGGGCACGTTCTGCATGGAGCACTGGGTGTTGTGCACGAACAATGAATCATGGAACACTTCATCTAGAACTAATGATGTAATGTATGGGGATTAACATAAGAATAAAAAAAAATGCAAAAAAAAAAAAAAAGACAGAGGGAGAGGGCCAATAAGCCAAGGAGTGCAGCACCGTCTCTAACTGAGAGTGACCCCGCCCGACAACCAGCAAGAAAACAGGAACCTCAAGTCTACAGCTCCAAGGGGCTAAATTATGCCATCAACTTGAAAGATTTTGCAAATGAATTCTTCCCCAGAGCCTCCAGGAAGGAACGAGTTCAGCAGACACCTTGATTTTGGGCTTCTGAAGCCCAGAGCAAAGAAATACCTGAGCCATGCTGGGCCTAGATTTATAACCTA
>NW_028040004.1:0-480 GCF_054177405.1 Leptonychotes weddellii | reverse complement strand
TTTTTTTTTTAAAGATTTTATTTATTTATTTGAGACAGAGAGAATGAGAGACAGAGAGCATGAGAGGGAGGAGGGTCAGAGGGAGAAGCAGACTCCCTGCCGAGCAGGGAGCCCGATGCGGGACTCGATCCCGGGACTCCAGGATCATGACCTGAGCCGAAGGCAGTCGCTTAACCAACTGAGCCACCCAGGCGCCCCACATCATTGGTTTTTGACGTGGTGATCCACGATCCATTGTTTTCGTATAACACCCAGTGCTGCATGCAGTACGTGCCCTCCTCAATACCCAACACCGGGCTAACCCATCCCCCTTCCCCCCTCCCCTCTAGAACCCTGTTTGTTTCTCAGAGTTCATAGTCTCTCATGGGTCATCTCTCCCTCCAATCCCCACCCCCCTCATGTTTTCCTTCCTTCTCCTAATGTCCTCCATGCTATTCCTTATGTTCCACAAATAAGTGAAACCATATGATAACTGACTTT
>NW_028040003.1:0-9725 GCF_054177405.1 Leptonychotes weddellii | reverse complement strand
TTGTCTCCCTCTCTGGTTTCATTTTGTTTCATTTTTCCCTCCTTTCCCCTATGATCCTCTGTCTTGTTTCTCAAATTCCTCATATCAGTGAGATCATATGATAATTGTCTTTCTCTGATTGACTTATTTCACTTAGCATAATACCCTCTAGTTGCATCCATGTCGTTGCAAATGGCAAGATTTCATTTTTGATGGCTGCATAATATTCCTCTGTGTATATGTGTGTGTGTGTGTGTGCGTGTGTGTGTGTATACACACACCACATCTTCTTTATCCATTCATCTGTTGATGGACATCTAGGCTCTTTCCATAGTTTGGCTATTGTGGACATTGCTGCTATATCATAAGAGACTCTTAATCTCAGGAAACAAACTGAGCGTTGCTGGAGTGGAGGGGGGTGGGAGGGATGGGGTGGCTGGGTGATGGACATTGGGGAGGGTATGTGCTATGGTGAACGCTGTGAATTGTGTAAGACTGATGAATCACAGACCTGTACCCCTGAAACAAATAATACATTATATTTTAATAAAAAATTAAAAATTTTAAATTATTAAACACAAAGTCTATTATTGTTGGACACAAAGTACAACCTAAAATATTATAACTAAGACAATATATAGCCCTACATAGATGGCCCAAACTCAATTTTTAAAAGATTGGAATGCAAAGCAAACTCTAATCCTATGCTGTACACACAAGACACACATAAAGTCATTCAGAAACAGAAAATAACAGGTGGGCACATGCAAATGAAAAGAAACCAGAAGTTGTGACATTAATATCAAATAAGGTTGAATTCAGGCCAAGAAGAATTAAATGAGTCAAAGGAGAGCAGTTTTAATGTTAAACTGTATAATTCATAATAAAAATATAACCACTATGAATATCAATTTACCCTCAACTAGCATCAATACTTGTAAAACAAAGATTTCAGGCTATGTAAGAGTTATTTATAGAGAAAGAGATTTTCAAAATACTTTGATTACCCTCTTTTATGCTAACAGGTGATACAGATAAAAGATAATAATGAAATAGAAGACCTAAATAATATAATTTACATGGTAGAACTAACTGACATCTAGCTAACTTTATACCTTGAAAACAGAATATACATACATTTCCTTTTAAGAAGCCTGGAACACTGACAGCAATTGATTGTATTAAGTCACAAAGAAAACCCCAATAAATTCCAAGAAGTAGATACAATACAAATCTGTTCTTTTATTAAAAGTGCAATAAAGTTAGGAGGGAAACCTCTATCACTTGGGAATTTTAAAACTCTTCCTTAAAAACTTATGTTTCAATGTGGATATTCAAATTGATATGACAAAAATAAAATTAGTAATACAGGCCAAATCTATGTGATAAAATTAAAGAAGTGCTCAGAGAAAAATTAAGAACATAAATATTTGTATATTAAAAAGGAAAAATGAAATTAATAAGTTAAGCATCCAAGTATGAAGTTAGAAAAAAAAAGAATGAAGAAAGAAGGCATTAATAAAGATAAAAGCAGAGACTATTGATTAAAACACAGGAAAATATATACAAATAATAAATAAAACCCAAAGCTGCACTTTTTCTGTAGAAGAAGGGGACAACTTTCTAATGTAATCAAGATAGAAAAGGAAAAAGACAAACAAAAATAAATTATTTTTTTAAATAGCCACAAAGAGAAAATTAAAAGGATCATAAGACACTTCTTTACTCAACTTTAAGGCACAGATCATTTTGATGTTATATAAACTGTCTCACAGAATACAAAAAGAAGGAAAAATAAGAAAAATTATCTCTTTCTAAAGTAAATATAACATTGGTAGCAAAAGAGACATTACTGCCCCCCAAAACCACTGAGGACTGATGTGTCTTACAAACCCACAGGCACATATCTAAATAAAGCATTAGCAAACAGAATCTAGTAGCACACTGAGAAAACAGCTTAACACAAGTGACATTTATTTACAGAAACCATGGATGGATGACAAATCAACAGAAAAATGGGTAAAGATGAAATACAATAAACTATTAAAAATATAAAAAGATGTCCAACCTTGCTCATAAGATAAATTAGAACTAGAACCATACTGACATATCATTTCACATAGTCTTGTCAAATATCAAAAACTCTGACAAAACGTCGTGTTGGTAAGGGTGGGAAAAAGCACTCTTGTACATTGTTTGTGGCAGGATAAATTGGTAAAAATTTTAAATACAATGGCAATATTTATCAATTACAAATGCACATACCTTTTGATTTAGCAATTTCATTTTCCAATTCCACTAACTGGATTAGTGGAATTCCAATTCCACTGGTTGGATTAGTGGAATTCCAATTCCACTAATCTAGAAAGATCTCAAATATATCATTGAGAAAGAAAGTTACGAATGGTATAGATAGTATGCTACCGCCTACATAAAAAGTGGAGAAAAATACTTCCTTGTATACACAGAAATATCTCTAAAAGAATTAAAAAACAGAGGGAACTCTGTGGTTGAGGGACCTCCATAGAAGGGATTTTGAACCATATGAATCTATTTTTTAAAAGTTATATATTAAATATTTCATCTGGTCAGAGTAGAAATCAGTCCTCCAGGAGCTCATCATTTTAAAAACACATGTACAATTTGAAATTAAAAGTAAGAATGAAATTTGTCACCTCCACACCTTAGTTATATCTGTTTTCTGACTCACGTCATCATGAACTTCACCTGCCAAAACAAAAATTAAGAATAACAAATGAAATTAAAACTAGATTTAGACATTTAGTTTTAAGGAATACACTTACTGAAGCACCATTAGTAGAAGGCATTAGGAGTTCAAATTTAGACTTTTTAGGAGTGGTTTCAAACTGTAAGCCTAGACACAGTGATTAACCCAGAGAAATACTCAGGTTTACCCAAGATAGAACTAAAATGCAGTATGAACTGAAACAAAATATAAAGCTCATGATCATGTTCTGTAAATTTTATCATCCTGCTGTCACATTATCCATGATGTTTGCCAGAGGCAAATTTTTGTTTTCCACTTTATCCCCACAGTTGAGGCATTCAAAATGACATCCTAGACAGACCAATTCTCACCAGTGCTAGAGCTTGGTGAGTACATCTCCATCTTGGTTGGGCCAGATACAGCTGTGTAATATCCAGGTCAATTAGCATGTAAATGTTAAACAGTGTCCATGCCCCCTGCAGTCAGAAACCATAGCCAAGTACATGCCAAATATTTAAAAATAATTTCTTTGTATAAAGCCAATATATGCTTATTATAGATAAATTGGAAAATACAAGATGTTTACAGTAGAAAGTAAAAATTACTAACAGTCCCATCCCCATGGATAACCAGTATTTATAGTTTCTTTCATGCTGTGTGTGTGTGTATATGTGTGTGTGTGTTTATATATATTTATCATAGAGTTCAAAAATGTCTGGTTCCTGCTGTTTTTAACCCAAGTGTGAGAATTTCTCTGGTCGTCAAAAGTTCTTTGTGAATCTAATTTTGAATGGTTGTATCATAGCTACATAGCATAATTTATTTTAGCTTTCTCCTCTTTGGAAGCTTTTAAGATTTTTCTAATTTTTGCTTAGCATTTGAAGATTTAATGCCATTTGCCAAGACTGTATTTCTTAGAAAGATAATAAGAGTTCCTTGCATTAATCCTGTGCTAGGCACTTGTATTATCACTCATCTTCATAACAAACTTGCCAGATGAAGATTTTTACTCCTGTTCTATGGGTGAGGGAACCAAAGAACAGAAATCCATGGGAAGTTACTAAACTGAGGCTAAAAAGTCAGCCTCATGTGTTTTTGAACCCCAGTCTCTTTCTTTTCGCTACATAATGCTATGACCAAGAAAAGCCTCTGATGAATCGGTATTTGCTGTTTTTCTGGAGCACTGGTCTAAATCTGGACCTGTGTGACTGCTGCGTGGGCGGAGTCCCAGAGCCAGTCAATGAAACTCGCCATGCTCCTGGAATTTAAATCTCAAACTCACTGCAGTTATGCTCCAGTCATTGTGCCATAGGCAGTAACTCATAACCAATAAAAACGAAACAAAGCTGTGCCTTCCTGTAAAATGCCTCCCCCAAAGGAAACATGCCTATAAAGCTGGTGATGGAAGTGAAGAAAAGTTAAAGAAGTCAAAGAAAATAAAAGTTCTGAGCTAGAAAATAGAAGATTTAGATAAATTAGAGTAGAATATCAAATTTTCCCAAGGCTAGATCTATGATATAAACAAAACCAACTTATAGGAAAACAAGAAAAAGTGATTCTTAAACATGCTGTGATTGCTTTAGTAAGAATGTATTTTAATGACATCAAAAATGCATTATAAATTATAATGGTATACAAATTAAGGGTCTAAAGAGGTTACTTAAATATTTCAGTTCTGCATTTTACTAGGGAAATTATAAGCTATCATGGGATTTGGAAATTTGCAAAGATCTTGGGATATATATACTTTGTGAAAATCAAGGGCCTTTGCTAAAAATATCCCTATGACAAACATCTCTACAAATAAATCCTGGTCCACATGTCTGATAATTTCCTTAGCATCATTTCCTAGAAGTGATATTATCATTATTATGTTATTATCAATGTGTGCCATGGCAAAAAAAAAACAAAATCCAAAAGGTCCCCCAAATTAAAAATATCTCTAATACTCTGACTAAAATTTTCCCATTTAAACTACTCTTTGGGTTTAGCCAGTATTCTTAGAAAGTCTATGAAAATAATGTCAAAAGAAAATTTTTAGGGAAAGTCTCTATTTTATCTACCAGTTTTTATAATAGTGATATTTGAAATGCACAATGTAACTGAGGGCTTATAGAAGTCCAGGCTGAGAATTATCTGGTTCTCACCCAGAAAGGGGGGGAAGTGGAGCAGAGGAAAGCTGGGTTACCAGGATGGGGTAGCAAAGGGAGGTCAACAGGCAGGAGAGTATAAAAATTAACTGCTTGTATTTCTTAATTTTGTTCAAGGTTAAATCTTACTTTAAAATATTTGGCAATGTGTGAAGTTTCTTGTCAGGAGACAAAGGGAAGTTTTCCCTCTCTTTCTTGGATTTTTCTTCTTGAGATTTCTGTACTGAAAAGCTGGGCACTCAGAGTCTAGTGAAAGGAGATCAGGAATCCAGAGACACCCAACAGAAGCCTTCTGCTGAGTTCCCATGCTTTCAGCTTAAGAACTGTCTGCTAACTGGCCAAAATCAGAGTGACAAGGATCACATATAAATAGAATGCCTGAAAATCCTAATATAGAGCAGGTATCCTGAAAAAAGCATTCAAACAGGAATTGGGATATTAATGAAATAGCTTGTCTGGCCACTCAAAGTAGCCCTGTGCAGTGTGAATTCTTAGAAATGAATTGCAAATTCTTACAAACACAGGCCCTAACATCAATTCCAGAGCTGTTAGGAAGCAAGTATGAAATACTGTTTTTACCAAGCTAAATCAAGTTACCAAGAACTTGTCCTCCCTTGGATATGGGTCTATTAAGCACCACAGAATACAATCACACAGTTAGAGTACCAAAAGGAATTTCAGACAGTATCATAGCTAACCCCTATCTCTACCCCTGAATGGTAACAAATGCCAAGTTTCATCTCAATTATTCAACATTCATTGAGCAAATATTTAGTGAGTGTTTACTATATGTCAAGCACTATGTTATTGTATGCCTGTATTAATAAGAAAGCCAGCAATAAATGGTTTGGTTTTTAAAAATAGAGTTGCTTATGTTCTTAAGGACTACTAAAAATATCAGTAAGAAAGAGGAACTGTTTCCCTTACCATAGATTTTCCCATTAATGGAACATTTTTTAAAAGTCATGATGTTTTGAGTGAGGGTGCCTGTTTTGTCAGAGAAAACATATTCAATCTGGCCCAGTTCCTCATTTAGAGTGGTCGTCCGAGCTTCTGCAGGTGTGGATTTTCCAGAGTAATACATCTTCCGATCCCAGTTTATAAAGTAACTGTGTCCCAGACGAATTACTTCCATACTTCATCCATTAAAATGGAGAAAAAGAAATGTTCCATCAGTTTCAGAACATACAAAGCTTTACCAAAGTAAGAAATCCATCAAAGCCTTCAGAGTGTAAGAGAAAATGTGGATGCTCTGTCCCCAGGTTCTAGTGACCTTCAGAAGCATCTCAGCAGAGTCTGATCATGAGCCTGCCAAAGTCATTTCCCTGCAACACCATGAAAAAATAGATTTTGCATAAAAGCTTGGGGAATGTTCCATGTGTCATCATTTATATTAAACAGGCCCAGTAGAGATTTCTTGGGTAGCCTAAGTTGACATTTCTCTTATATCTTAGGAGAAACTGATTATAATCAAAGATGTTTGTCAGAAAGAAGATCTAAAGAAAAGTGTTGTTGAGGACTTTCTCTCTATTACATTGTTTGATGTGCTTCACTTTGCCAAAAGAGGTAGAAGCAGTACCTCTGTAAAGCACTAAGCAAACCGTAATAGATACTGAGTAAATCTCAATACTATAATTATTGCTGTTATATTACTTTGCCCCTTTGCCAGGAAAAGAGCATTGTCTCATGATTTAGTGGTAATTTATGACTTTCCAACTCTAGAAGTGGAATTTCTACAGCCAAAGGTATGAACTTTTAAAATCTTTGTCATATGTAAGGCTAAATCAATTTCCAAAGAGGTTAACATTGTAAGTTTCTGCGATTACTGAAAATTATCATTGACTATGTATAATGTATATACATACACATCATACAAATGTTACCAATTTATCACTTGTCTTTTAATTTTGTTTTGACTATTTTTGACATGAAGAACTTTTCTTTTTAATTGATTAAATTTATCAATTTATAGTTTCTGTTTTGGAAGTTTTGCTTGGATAGGCTTTCCCTATGCCAAGATTATATATACAGACATCTTTACTTTTCTCCTGGTTCTTTACTGAATTTTCCACATTTAATTCCCTGTCATAGTTGGAATTTTTATAAGTATGATGTAATATGAGGTGCTAATTTCAATTTTTACAAAGTTTTTTCATCACCATTTATTGAACAACAAATCCTTTCCTTCACTGTGTTGGGATGCTTCCATGCCACCTATAAATTATTTTCCTCACTAGAATCCACTCTAGGGATTTCAGTTTTATTCTTTAATATGTCACTTAATACATCTCTTATTTTCCTTATTGCAGCTTTATAAAATTTGGCAGATCTGGAGGAAAAGATGGCAGAGGAGTAGGGGACCCTATTCCAGCCAGTCCCGGGAATTGAGCTGGGTATCCACCAAATCACTCTGAACACTCATGAAATCAGCCTGAGATGTAAGAAGATAGATCTGGATCTCTACAAACAGAATATCGCAGGCAGTTGGTTTCGAGGTATGAAGTGGGGAGCCATGATTCCCCAGGCAGATATCGGAAGATAAACACAGGGGGAGGGAGCCGTGGGGATCCTACACCACCAGTGAGTGATAGCCTCCTGCTCCAGGGACAGGGCACAGACTCACAGACTGGTAGCAACAGGGAAAGGACTTTAGGGCAGCCCCCCAGACTGAAACCCTGAGCGGTGGGGCCGCATGTGTAAACTGAGGGCAGCTGGTGGTTTTAGAAGCACAAAGGGCAGAAACGTGCCCTGACCTGGAGGTGAGGACTGGGAGCGCTGCTGAGGGGCACACAACCCAGGACACTACAGTTTATAGTGGCACAGACAGAAACGGAGATAGTGTGGCCTGGAGAGCTTATGGAAGAACAGACTGCGATCTCTCGGCTCTGAGGCAGAGGATTGGAAACTAGCTCTTCTGCTCTGACTCTCAGAAGAGATGCAGAAAGCCACCAGGGAAAGCCGCCAGAGAAAAAAGCCCCAAAAAACTGGTTTTCACTGAGCCCATCCCCCCCCCACAGGGGGTAGGGCAACTCTGCCCAAACAGGGTTCCCTGAATAACAGCGCAGCAGGCCCCTCCCCCAGAAGACAGGCTGGGAGAACAAGAGGCCGGCAACCCTAAGGTCCCCATAAAACAGGTGCAACTTGCTTGGGTTTTGGTCAATAATTTGGACTCTGTACATTCCCTCAACCACCCCTCAACAGAATGACTAGGAGGGGGAACCCCCAAAATAGGAAAGACTCAGAGACTGTGATTTCTGCCACAAATTTACAAATGGATACAGATAAAACCAAGATGTCGGAGATGGAATTCAGGGTAGCAATTGTAAAGACAATAGCTAGAATGGAGAAATCGATTAATGGCAACACAGAGTCTCTAAGGGCAGAAATGAAAGCTGAACTGGCAGAACTTAAAACTGCTATCAATGAGATCCAATCAAATCTAGATAATCGGGGCGCCTGGGTGGCTCAGTTATTAAGCGGCTGCCTTCGGCTCAGGTCATGATCCCAGGGTCCTGGGATCGAGCCCCGCACTGGGCTCCCTGCTCCGCGGGAAGCCTGCTTTGCCCTCTCCCATTCCCCCTGCTTGTATTCCCTCTCTCACTGTGTCTCTCTCTGTCAGATAAATAAAATCTTTAAAAAAAAAAAAAAATCTAGATAATCTAACAGCTAGGGTAAGCAAGGCAGAAGAATGAATTAGTGATCCAGAAGACCAATTAATAGACAAAAAGGAAAAAGAGGAGGCCAGGGAAAAACAACTCAGAATCCATGGAAATAGAATCAGAGAAATAAGTTACACCATGAAACGACCCAATGTCAGAATTATCGGGATCCCTATCTGGGGAATGAAACAAACATTCGTGGCTTGGAGGCAGAGAGGAACCCTCCCAAGATCAAGGCAAACAGGCCAATGCCCTGGCATGTAATAATAAAACTCGCAAATCTTAGAACCAAGGAAACCATCTTAAGGGCAGTTGGGGGAAGAGATTCCTTACGTACAGAGGGAGGAACATCAGAATAACGTCAGACCTATCCACAGAGACCTGGCAAGCCAGAAAGGCCTGGCAAGACATATTCAGGGTGCTAAATGAGAAGAACATGAAGCCAAGAATACTTTATCTGGCAAGGCTTCATTTAGAATGGATGGAGAGATCCAGAGCTTCCAAGACCAGCAGAAACTGAAAGAATATGTGACCACTAAGCCGGCCCTGCAAGAAATATTAAGGGGGGGGTTCTATAAAAGGAGAAAGACCCCAAGAGTGATATAGAACAGAAATTTACAGAGACAATCTATAGAAACAAGGACTTCACAGGCAACATGATGACAATAAATTCATATCTTTCAATAATCACTCTCAACATGAACGGCCTAAATATTCCCATAAAATGGCACAGGGTTGCAGATTGGATAAAAAGACAGGACCCATCCATATGCTGTCTACAAGAGACTCATTTTGAACCTAAAGATACACCCAGACTGAAAGTGTAGGGATGGAGATCCATCTTCCATATCAATGGACCTCAAAAGAAAGCTGCGGTAGCAATTCTTTTATCAGACAAATTAGATTTTAAACTAAAGACTGTAGTTAGAGACACAGAAGGACACTATATCATTCTTAAAGGGTCTTTCCAACAAGAAGATCTAACTATTGTAAATATCTACACCCCCAACATGGGAGCAGCCATCTACATAAGCCAACTGTTAACCAAAATAGTCATATTGATAATAATACGTTAATTGTAGGAGACCTCAATACTCCACTCTCAGCAATAGACAGATCATCTAAGCAGAAAATCAACAAAGAAACAAGAGCTTTGAATGACACACTGGAAAAGATGGACCTCATAGATATGTACAGAACATTCCACCC